>NC_040026.1:20336104-20636104 GCF_000972845.2 Larimichthys crocea
ATGTGTAGAAATTAGGGAGGGAACTGTTGGGAACAGATGAGTGTTTCTTATATGTCCAAAGACATGGCGCATCAAACGTGTCTGTCTCTTAATGTCAAGGCATTGCTCAGTGGATAGATCTTCGATGTGCAGTACTCACTTTAAAGGACACAAATAATAATAGTAATAATAATAATAAGTAATTTCATAGCAGAGGAAGCCGTTCGCATCATGAATTTGTGACTTTCTGAACAACACATGCCAACAGGAATCTGTGCGATCGTGCCTGTGTGATTTGACTTTACACACAATATGTGTGAGACATAATTAAAGAACTAATTAGTAAAGAAAATATGCTAGGTAATATTTTTTTTTCCACACAACTGTACATCACTTATGGAAACATGAGATAATAATTATCCACAGAGCAGCTAATCACTGAAGGAAATGTCAAAGAACCGAAGCGAGATTAAATTTCGAGTCACTGTTCGTACGACAGCTACCGCAATCACTGAAAGAAATGCCAATGTAATCACGTCGGAGGCTTTGAAAATACATATTTGAGATGAGCCTTTAGGATGACGAGAACAGGAAGAAGATAAGAGGAACTTAAAGCACGCCATATGTCACGTTCGCAGATGTAAGCAGGATCAGAAAAGATTTCCAAGCGGCACCTGAGACGCCGCAGTTGAGCAGATATATCAAACGCTGCACTGAAGAAGTAAAACTGAGGATTTCGCCGCTGTGTCAGTAAAAGCAAATGATCTCTGGAAGCAGCTGACTTAAAGTAAAGATAGTGTAGGGAACCTTTTTTGGGAATGGTCTGATATTGTTGAAAATAGCTAGGCGGGAATAGTTCTAGATGGTAGTAATAAGTAACAGGATATGTGAATGAATGAAATCCTATACTTCTGTCAGAAAACTTCATTGAAATCACAGTCTCGGCTAGGGAGCAGTGGAAACCGAATCAAAATACTCCAGAGACACACAGGCTTTCATCTCGACTGTTACATCTTGAGCTGGTGATCTGCCTGTGAATGTTTGACACTTTGTTAACAAAATCTGAGGAAGTCTTGCTTGGCAGAGGCTGACTAAAAAACCCCAGAGCGCGGCAGCTGCTTTTTTTTTTTTTTCGTTTTCTCACGAGGAAGTCTCTCAACGAGGTCAGTGAAGAAAAACTCTCGACTCTTTATCGTCGTAGTTTCTCATCTCTCTCCGTTCATGTTTGGCAATTTCACAGTCTCGAAAATCGGTTTCAAGTTAACGGAGGCGAAGAAGAAGAAGAAGGTTTAGCACTTTCTCATATTGAAAACTGCAGTTGTTACTACAAGGACAGCACAGGTGCTATTGAACTCATCGATCACTGCATCAGTATCAGCGAAAGATCCCATTTCAGCAGCAGAGAATGTGGATAGTACCGAGGATGGCATCGGTCCAGTTAACTTCATTTGGGATCATATAAAGAGTTTACTCTCCTCCTCGCAGTTACCTTCTCTTCTGCTCCCACCTTCATTTCCACATCCTCCCGCCCAACCTCTCCATACTGTATCATCCGACGCCTTTTCTCTTTATAGCAGAATTAATGGCCCTTGAATGATTTTATAATTGAGCGGTGTTGGTATCCTCGGCGACAGTGAGGTGGATGCAATAACAGCCCATGGAAGTCTTTTAATGTGAAAATAAAAGAAGGCGGCAGAGCACCACACCAGTCGGTGTTAATACTTAGGAGGCCTTGTGTGTGTGTGTGTGTGAGTTCCAGGTGTGTGTTTTCCCCAAACATGCTGTACTGTAATTGCAAATGAAGTGATGAATGCACACACAAATGCTTTATGAAATCCGCGCAGCTTTTGACTGGAATCAGTGTTGAGACACTTCCCCTCCTTAAACAGCTACACAAAAAAAAACACGTTTCGTATCCGTCGCCCGAGCTGTGCACGCAAACAGATGTTCACTCCAAACGCATTAAAAAAAGTTCTTGTTAAACGCTCTACAGTAGGTGTTCGAACATGAAGAATTAATGGCACATCGATGGATGTGAGGTCAACAGAGTTTTCCGAGATCCATGCAGACGTCGGTTTGTTTGTATATGACTCAGGCTTTCTTATTTCTTTCAGACGCATCTCAACCTTGAGTCTAATCTGGAATCTTCGATCAGGACTGGGGGGCTCGAGGGTTGCACTCAAGTCTAATGCAGATTATCAGGGAGTTTGAATAAACTCAAGACGCTGCTGTCTGTTTGGCCAGACATAGGCCTTTAAGCTTGTGTGATTTCATCAGGCCCAGTCTGGCTGAGTTTTTTTATTTATTTATTTTTAAGGCTGAAATAGACAAAACCTGCCAAAAGTGAAGTCTGTGGAAAAGAATCTGTTGATAAAAACCCAAACAGAAGCTGACCACGGGGTCTAACTCTTCATGAATTGCTTTACAATTCAATTTTAGGAAGCAAATCACTGCGGGAAAACATTCTTTAATCAGCCAGCGAGGCTATTACACACACACAGGTGAAGGGCATCCCATGAAGAACTCCTTTTCAAAATTTGTGAGTTGTGCTTGAAATTGATATTTTGGTTATGTGCCATGAAGCAGGAAATTAAGGGCCATGTGCTTTGCAATTGTATGTGATTTTTAAAAAAGTATCTTTTGATGAGTAAATTGCTCTTTATGTGAGCACGTCTTTGTCGTGATGACCCATTTCGTGCCATTGAAAAGCGTGTGGGCAGATTCCAGACTGAATGGCATAAAGACCATTTGTCTGAACCGGTCAGCTTGCATGAACCGTGGTACACACACACACACACCACCTACACTTACTTTTCTTTTCTCTTTCTCGTCTCCTTTGTCCTTGTGCGATACGATAAGTCCACATGGGCCTGTTTGAAACATTTTATATAAAAAGTGGAAATATGTCTGCACTTCGGAGGGTGCATATTTTTTAAAACCCAGCTCAGCTTTTGAGCCCAAGAACACATCAGCCTACTGGTTTAGAGCTAAAAAGCCAAAAAAGAAATGCATTGAGCCCACACTTCATTCCAGAAAATCTCCACTTAATGTGAAACCAAGACTTTGAAAGGCGTCTGTGACCCCTCATGTCTGAAAAGCATTAGCAACGGGAATAAGTTGAGTGAAAGCACTGGTATAGCCGGAGCTCTTTTGCCGCCTTTGCTTGGTGTCGAAAAAGCCAAGTGGCTTTTTATATATCAACTCAAAATAAAAAAGAGCAAGCCTTTCTCTGTGTGTTGTGGGACGGTGGCAAACTCTGGTCGGATATGGTAGACATGAGCAGCCTTAATAAAAATAGGAATGATGGGATCAATAAAGCTGGATTGCCACCATGAGGGGAATTGGCAGAGTGCTTCACAGGCCGGGCATTAACAGAGAAACTGAGCTAAGTAGAGGCCTGCTTTACAGCCCAAGCTGTTCCAGTTCCTCCTGACCTCACCATAGATGACACCGTATACTGGAATGGTCCAGTGTGTGCAGAAAGATGCAGCAGGCAATTCATAGTTATTAAGTTAATGTTGTTGGTGCTTCTCTTAGCGGGATTGTTTCCTTATTATCTGCATGGTCGGCCCTAATGCAATGCAATCAGTCTGGCTGACAGTGAAAATTAAAAACTGTGGTGCATGCATTCTGCATATGGAAGAAGGAAAACTGGCTGTTTTCTGATTTCACCTGTTTTTTTTCTCTTGCTGAAAGAAGAAAAAGTGAGATTGATTTCTTTTTTTTTCCTAACTGACTGAACAAAATGGAGCGTAATGCATTAAGGCTAAAAGAAGCACAACAGTTTTTTTTTTTATTTAACAGCGGTACGAACGCCCAGTGTGTGCAAGAACTTGACATTTTATGTAATATGAGTATAAGTGGACACTCGGATGCGGTTTGGGCGAACAGCAAAATACTTTAATGCTGTTTGTCAGTGCGGCCGAATAGAGATAACATATCTGGAATATCCATCATATCTCGTCTTCCTCAATGGATGGAGATTGGAAAAAAAGCCTAATTTGGAGCTGTCAGTAGTTTGTGATCACGTACTTTTCCTCCGACTTCTCCTCCCTTTTTTATTTTCTCTTTTGCCTCCCATCACACTTCTTCGCTTCTTCGCACCCTCCCTCATTTCCTTTTATTTTTTTCAGCTTTCGTCTTGTTTTTTCTTTGACTGGCTCTCAATACATGGGTGATGATAGTTGTGAAGTATGGGTCGGCTTGTTTTTTTTTTTTTTACCCCTTCAATTTACAGAGCACAAGTCGTCCTGAAAGCTGACAAGATGAAAGAACCCCCCCCCCCCTCCTCTTTGTATGCTGTTTCGACTCATCATTCTCGAAGCTCTCTCCACCCTCTCAACCTTCCCCTGCATCTTTCTCATCTTCAATTATCGTCCTTCGGATTTTTTTTATTCTCCCTCCTCTTGTGCCCCTCCCCTCTCTCTCGGCTAATAGAACTATAATGGAACCATAAGTCTAGAGTGTTGGGGTTGTTTAGCAAATGGCAGAGCGTGCTCCAGTCAGTCATCAGTTGGCTGCTCCGTGGCATCTTTTGCTTTGTCTCTCTGGCAGATGGCATTAAAGCACTTTGATTTTTTTTTTTTTTTTTAGAATGCCAATTTTCAAGTTCTTAAATGTATGCTGGCACGGTCAGACACAAACAGATCAACATGTGCGCATATGCACGAGCCTTTAATTCAAGATAACAATGATAGAGTGCTGCTCACTCTGTTGCTCTCACACTCATGCCTGCCATGCTACAGTATGTGCTGCTGTTGCTCGCTGTGTTATTATCATAGTGATTACTGCCGGCTCCTGCGATCTCTGTGTTTTGACTGGGCGGCAGCAGGTCGCAACTCCCGTGTCAAGGCTACCAGCAACCTCAGATCCTGCAAAGCTAACTAACTAAGCGTGTTGAACTCATGCCGCGGACGCTCAGCCATGCATGCTCACATGAACAACAGCAGCCGCCCCCCTCTCTGTTCTCAACTGTTGCAAACAGCCACCCGCCGTCTGAAAGTACCTTTTACTGCTACTGTTATTGCTACCGCTCACTATGTTGCTGCAAGAGTCATTGTGGTTGTGGTTTTTTAGACCAGCGTTTCATCAGCCCCTACATCCACCCACCACCACCCCTCCCTTACGTAGCTCCATAAGTAATTAAGAAAATCGCTTTGGCAAAACAATAACAAAGCAATCAATCCCAACAAAAACCAAAATAGAAAAGGCCGAACGCTTACAAACACAAAACTTTCTCAGATCGAAAAACCCTGATGCCAGAGCTTATTATGTCTTCGCCTCTTGCAGTACATTTATTTATTTTTCATACATTTCCAGTTTGCCCCTCTCGAGGCTATCACTGCGCTAAGTGCATTGTTGCAGGAAGTGATGATGAGGTCAGGCTCTGTTTCTACTCCACCACATGCTTACTTCGGTTTCACTGAGTTGTAAATTGTGGGATTAGTTGTGAGGAAGAATAATTAAAAAAAACAAACATTAGATACGAGTTTGTTAATTTAGCACAGTGCCAATTCTAATCTTATTTCTCTCTTTCTTTTCTTCCCCTCCGGTGCTGCTCGCTCTGAACGGTTGCAAATAAAGGTAAGAGCTCTTTTTTTTATTATTATTATGCATGTATTTGGATATTGTGACGCTTAAGCGGAAATTTAGAAGTGGCTTTGGGGACTTACTAAGACCTGGATAATTACTTTAAGAAAGCAATTAGCAGAACTCTTAAATTGGAAAATAGGTAAACAACTTTGTGGCATATATCAAAGCAAATGAAGAAATATTTACAGTACAATAAACGTCCCTTTTTATGCTGATTAATTCCCATGTTGGGGAGCTGTGAGAAACACAGACGCAGTGGGTTTTATATGCATTTGTTTTTCGCTACAGATGCTACTGAAAATGCATAAATTACACTGGTTTTGATGTTTTTTTTTACCAGAATAATAAACCAAAATACAGTGGAGATGTTTCATTTTTCATATTGATCACTTGCTGATCTTTTCTTTTTTTTTTTCCCCTCTGCGAAAGAGAAGTTCTGGTTTGCAAAAACACAGCGAGGTTGCTGTCAGCAAGAGGACCCCTGACTACTTCTGTCTGCTGACATTTCTCTCCAGCTATCAGTCCAACACTATTGATCGCAGAGAAAAATCTAGATTCGACTCAAAAAGAAATCAAAAGAAGCCAGTGCACAAAATTCAAGGAGCTGTATCAATTATTTCTTGCACTGTTGATTTTTTTATTTTTAGTTTATCTTTTGGTGTATGTTCTTTTAGAGGTCTGCATCAATTACAGTCAATATACAATATATATATATATCCAACTTTTATTTAGAGAAAATTGTCTCTGTGGTTTCCCTTAGATGGTTTCCCTCATATTGTGACAGGTCATGCTGATGAAAGATGACCCCCCCATAACAAGTGATCCCAAACTGACCCACAGCAATTACAGAACACAGGCGGCACATTTCAGTTACCTCCGTGGTTAACAATGTTGTTGCTGAAAATGCTGCAGTCGCATTCAATGCCTTTTTCCTCTCGTCTTCTCTAACCTTCAGCTCTGTTCCTTTCCATCCATTTCTTCTATTTGCTTTGACCTAAAGCTAAAAGTATGTCTTCTGCTGCTTAACCACTAATTTGTTGCTCTGCTTAGACACATGTTGGTTTATCTATCCCAAGTGCCATCTCTACAAGTATTCATGCAGCCGTTTGGTACGCGTGGATTGGAGCAGTTTTTCATAAAGTCAAGCTTTCGGGGCTTTTAAATTCCTTTCTTTCTATACCTACTCATTATCTTTAGCTCATTCCAATTTTAGCTTGGCAAATATATTAGAACAGCACGTCATTTCCATCCCCCTGCCAGCTCTAATAGGCCGTGCCATGACGCCTAGACCAGGCGCTCGCTCCATAATCCTGCACTCTGCCTTGCGTCCTTATGCTGCTCTGAGTTTGAAATGGAAGTCACAGGCCTGGGGTTGATCACAGTACGCAGAGAGACTCGCATATAGCCGTGAGTCAGTACAGGCTGGGCTTTAATAATGCCTTTGCAAACAAGGCGAGTGGGCGGCAGGGCTTTGAGAATAAGCCCCCCATACAGGCAAGGACGATCTGTCGCTGCGCTGCCAGAGACAATAAGTCACTCTGGCACAATAAGAGAAGGGTCCCCAGCTCTTGATGAGGCATTCCATATGGGATGAATAGCATCTCTAATGACCACCCCTCTGCTTATTACCGCTGTGATTACGAGCCATTTGTTTGCTTTATCATGGCCCTAAACCTCAGGGGATTTAATGAGTGCTTGGATGTAAAACCGTCTTCCCCCCAAGGCTGGGAAGGTCACAGGGATTGTTTGATGTGGCACAGAGGGGTGTTGTGCTTTTTTACACATTCCTCTTTGCTGTTTGTGAGTTTGTACTCGTCACAACCTCAAATACTGTCAGAATTATTCATGGCCTCTGTTGGGATAACAATGCAATGTTGGGGTTTTGAAAAAAAAAACCAGCAGAGAAGTAAACATGCCTGAATATAGTTTGGAGATGCTGGAAGCTTTAGTGATGATGAAGGGTTTTGGGTTAAGTGGTTTAGCCGATGATGTCCGGGATGAAGAAAAGATTGTACAGAATTAGACTCTGTAAAATGGCAGAATGAGTTGTATTGTTGCGGCTGTCGAGGGGATACTTGTGTAATTGTTCTCATTACGGCGCCATCATGACTTGTATTGTTATTATGTCTGTCTGCATCAGTTTGCCATTTCCCCTTCATCTTTCTCTGCAGTCTCAGTGGGCTTCATTATCAATAATTAAGAAATGGCAGGCACACCCGCGTCTGTTGCAGCCACCTGACGGGAACGCACGCGTACACAAACACGCACACAAACACGCGGAGGAATGGCAGGCGGTCTGGGGCGGCCTTCATATCTCGCCGTTCTTCATTAACCTTTCAGTAAGACTCACAAGGCAGCTGGTGATGCGCGGTAAATAATGAGTGAGAGCCTCGTGGAGAATCAGCGGACGAGTAATTAATGTTTGTTTGGTCGCACCCATCTCCAAAGAATCGGCAGATGATTCGCACTCTCTCCGTGTTCGCCACCTGCGGGTCAAACAATATGGCTGACATTTGGGTTGATGTATTCGTCGAGCAATCTCCTGCAGGGATTAGGTCGCACATCCCAGTCTTGATTATCAGTATCAAAGTCCCATTACGTCGCCTTGTCGTAAACTATAACCAGGAGGATCGGCGTGCTTTCGACTATGAATTTACGGCGGTGATGTAGCACATGGAGTTAGAGATAATATTTATGGTTGAGAACTCAAATAAGGAGTTTGCAGCTTCCCCTTGAGTATGTTCAGGGTCAAAATCAAATCATGGCTACAATTAAGTTTTGTCTTGAGCTCTTGGTCCTCTAAAAAAAAAAAGTTCACAGTGAACTCTCTCGTCTGGCTCCTTGGCCCGCTCATTAAAATGACTAATTGATTATGGGCCAAGACCACGGCCAAAGAGGCAGTGTATCAATTATTAAGTTGCATTAATAGATTAAACGGGAAGAGTGTGCAGAGCATTTAACTTCTGTAACCCACTGCAAGTGGAAGCAATTATGGAGTACCTCTTTGACCACTCCAAAAAAAAAGTGAGACCAATGCTTCGGATATTCTCCCTAAGGGCTACCGGTCTAACCCTGCTAATGGCATTCAACATAATTAACAACACTGGTTCAGATTTTCTCCCTTTCATGTTCCATAATTGATATTCTATATCTGCTTGTCTAATGGTGACAGGCAAAGGATGGAGCGAATAGGCAGGGCCCACCCAAAGTGACATATCTATTCTCCCCGTAATAAAGCGCCAGATAATCACCCATCTAACAAATGAAGTTATGAATATTGTCAGCCTTAATGGTTGCTCTTTTGGTGGCCTTTTCAAAGCAAAGAAAGATTTCGATCCAGGCCACTGCTTCCCAAAAAAAAAAAAAAAAATGACGATGAAGGATGTGACCAAATTAAAATTCGCCATTGTGACTTTCTTGGAAACTTTCAAGGGGAATTTTGCCATTGTTGAATGTTATTGGTAAAATGATCAAAGGTGACTGATGAAGCGTTTGAAACAAACGGACATTCATCATGAACAAAGCCGACACGAAGATTACTGAGTGTCCCACAGAGTGGGTACAGTCATGCCATAAATTAACCTCAGTAATACCTTTTAGAACTTTGTATTGTTACTTTGGCGCAGTAGGACTTCTCTGCAGAGCCAATGAAATGCCGGAAATAGCCATGTCTTCGGGAAAAGCGAGCAGGCCTCTTATGACAAATAGCACGTCAGTCAGTTGGGCAGCCTATTGATTGGGCGGCCTCTAGCTGCGATTTATGCCTGCCATTCCTCTCCCATTTGAAGGGGGAGGTGTCATGAAGTGACAGAGTTATGTACAAGTCCTCCACATGATTGGTGACCCCAAGGTGGGCTCTTTACCAACCCTCCAGCCTGTCCTCTTGCAAAAAAAAAAAAGCTACGCAAGAGGAGGTATTTGATGTGAAATGATGAGGGATCTACTGTACTGAACCGTAGGGCAAAAAAAACAGCATTAATATAATAACCCTCTCAAGTCTGATTAGGATGAAACTTCTACTTGCCTTGCCATTGCCTTGATTAAATCTCACATTTTAAAAAAACGGCCCCCGTGGCATTGCAATGCAGAGGTACGGGATGAAATGAAAGTTTGCCATTTTTCAACGGTGATTGCTTTATTGAACCTGGCAATGATGACCATCAGCAGGCGTGTGTTTGCTGCCGACGCTTCCAGAATGAAAAAAAAATAAAAAATAATTATAATAAAAGAGCAGAATGGAAAGAAAAAGAGCTACACCGCCTGCCACTTTCAATCTGACTCCTCTCCATCAGCCGCTTAACTGACATGAATAAATCAGCGGAATGAATCCCAATAAATGTTTCGTCCTATCAGCACTCTTTCCCGTACTAACTATAAATGGATGCCGACTGTTTTTTTGTTTTTTTTTTGTTTTCTCTCTCTATCCAATTCGTTTCAGGCTGTGTGCAGCAGTCAAAGCTGGAAAAGGTTGGGCAGAGTGAGAGGGATCACGGGTTTAGATGCATTTGGCAGACGTTTCCTGTAATTCAGTAGCTGATGGAGAGAGCTGATAAGTGAATTGGTTTCCCTGGTTCAAGCTGTGGAAGCTCTGCTGTTTTTGGTACCTCGGCATGAGGGCAGCTGTGTTTTTATTTTTTTCTGTGGCTAGGGCGCAAATGTCGTTTTAAAGAAGAATTGGAGTCGAGATGAAAAGTGAACATTTCAGTATGGTTTAGTGTTGATGCGAATAGCTCAGAGCCAGGGCTCCAAAAATGTCAAAAAACTGGAAGTTTGGCATCCAAACCTCGGATGCACCCTCACTAAAAATTGATTCTGTCATATGAGGGTCAAACTGAGTATAATATGACCAATTTTTGGTTCTCACCTAAGCTGAAGTTCGAGAATATCTGAACATCTGGGGGACACGTAGAACATTGAATTTTATAAGCTATGTTCCGTAGTTAGAGTAAATCACAGACCTGGTCAAGGTCGGAAATGCTTTACAACAGGCAGCAATCCTGTCACTAATGGACACTTCTCACCTCCTGGCTTCCAAGCTCTTTGTTGAGGTGAGCACTTTTTGCAGCAGGGCGGGTTTTGCTGTGGCTACAGTGATGGGGGGAAAAAATGGCATTTAGGAGTGCTGAAAATAAATTTGCTTCGGATGAGAGAAAATATTACATCTCTGCATGGTAAATAATATGTTTGGAGCTGCCTGCGCGCATACAGGGAGGAACATTTGGTCCACATGAGGTGCAAAGCTCCAACGATTTTATGTTCTGTTTTTTTTCCCCATTGAATGATGCTTTTCATCGTTAATGCTTAGAGATGAGCAGAGTCCCACTCTTGTTGTGTACCCCCCTTTTTGAATACGCTCTCCATGACTAAGCCACCATGGCATGGAGTGTACACCTTTATCCGCCCAATCAGGCGTGTCCACTTCAGACGCTAAGCCAATTAGCAGCATGTGGGGCTTCAGTATTTCGCTCTCCCCGCCGTCATTAGTCCCGGTTAAAGTCAATACGTAGACACTTGATCTGTGAGTGTTTGGTCACATAGCGTAAGTGCTCTCTCGCTGCGAATGACAAAAAAGCCCTGCCGTCCCTGTGAGACTTGTTGACGGGGATTTGTCATTACATCCAAAACTCCAACACACACACACACACACACACGTGTGACGGTGGACACAATGTCCC
This sequence comes from Larimichthys crocea, assembly GCF_000972845.2. NCBI lineage: Eukaryota > Metazoa > Chordata > Actinopteri > Sciaenidae > Larimichthys > Larimichthys crocea. The sequence continues at coordinate 20,347,351 of NC_040026.1, forward strand.
GCTTACCTTCATTAGCTTAAGTTTGTGATCCTGGTCTTAATGAGAACGGAGAGGGAGCAAAACAAATCCAATAAGACTTGATAGGCACGCAGCACAAAGTAGGTTGCCTCTGCCCCTTCTCCCATTTCTCCTCTTTCCCATTTTGACTAATGTAATTTATGCAAAAAAGAAATTATAAATAGCATATCAATACTGCCACAGTTTTTCCGGGCCGGGCATGCAACACCACTCCCGGCTGTCAGGGTAAGTAGGTCGGGGTGTGTATCTGAGAACACACTGACTAGTCAACCCCCTCACTGCTCTCCCTCTCTCTCTCTGTATATATGTGTGTGTCTGAACAGAAGATTTAACAACAGTCACATCCAATGAGACAAAAGTGGTTTTAATCATAAACCAGAAGCTCCTTTCCATGAGCTCAGAGAGTTCAGAGGAAGGAGTTGGAGTTAGTCTGGGGTTCAGATCTGTTATGGTTTGGAGGTTTTTCTAGATTTTTTTTGTCCATAGCTACAGTAAATCAGGAGGCGGGAAAAAACAAGTCTTGCATCTTTTATTTAAAAATGTAGATGCGCAGACACTTCGGCACATCCTGCACTTCTTATTTGCAGTAACTCGGAAAAACATTTCAAAGGAGACAGATAGCCTAAAGCACTGTCGCCTCTTCAATGACCTCAAGAGCTCGGGGTTGACATCCTGCAGTTGCTGATGACCAGTGTTATGGATTATGATTATGTCAATCCTCCCACACGTTTGTAACGGAGACCTGTTGCTACCGACCGTCTGTCCCCGTCTCCCTGGGTCTCTTGAATGAGAGAAAGTTTTTACGCGTTACTTCAAATTTGTCTCCCTTAATTAAAATCGTGTTGTGCCCACTAAGTACATCTGACGCAGCTGCCTCTCTCATCCAGACATCTTTCCCCTGGTGTCCTGCACTCACCCCCTCTCACTGTTTGCCCTACCTGTGCTGCACTCCTTATATTAATACCTAGATGAATATTAATGTCCTTTACAGCTGTTGTGTTGTTTACCGGGCCGCGCCACCTCCTCTAATCTCTCGGTGTAATTAGTCAGGTAGAGACACAAGATAAGTCTGCAAAAAAAAAAAAAAAAAAAAGAAATACAAAGAGGATGCGGGGTTGGGAAAAGAGGAGAGGAGTCGGTGGTGGTGACAGGAGGTGTGTGGTGGTGTTTGTGGTGGTGCGGGAGGGAGGGGGAGGGCATGGGCATGTGAGGCTCGCAGCCTTTTCTAATTAAGTGGTTTTCAAAAGGGGATCAGTGAGGGAACACAGTGGTGAGTAAGTAAGCTTGTGTGGATATATTTTTATATGTGTGTGTTGTCTGTGCGAGAGAGGGGGGGGAGGAGAGAGAGTAAGTGAGGAGAAACAGATGTAAACAAGCTGGAGAGAGAGAGAGAGAGAGAGAGAGAGAGAGGAAAGTAAATAAATCTGTAAGAAAAAGGAAGGATGAGAGAGGGGAATATGTGCGTGTGAGGGGAAAGAAACGGGCGAGTAAACAGTTGGTTTTCCAAGTGGCTCACGCGTTGCCGCTGATTGCAGATACGAGGCAGCCCTTTGGGGAGTTTAGGAAGACGTAGGGAAGAAAATACATTTTAAAAAAAAGCAAAGTCTTGACATTATTTTCCTCCATCCGCCATCAATCCTCACGCTGCCCCGCGTCTCCGGGGAACGGCAACATGATTTCTTTCTTTAATTAGCACCACTCCACGGCAGATTTTGAGCAACGGTTTCGGTGGTGGGGGGGTTAATGAGCAGATGAAAACGCAGTCCGTTTTCACAAATCAGTGTTTTTATATTTAAACGCGTGATCAGAGATCCAAACGTAAAGAAAAGCGGCGCCCCGACGCCACCGCTCTCAAATTGACTGACGGGTCTTTTTTATTTGCGAGGTTGAATGGAGCTAAAAGTAACGAAAACTTGTACAATTATGTATCTAAATTGAGTTAAAATACTACTTCATATGGCCAATTTATCAAGATTGGCCAATTAGGTATGAGGGATCCTTAATGGAAAATATGCAAAGCATGCACGTACAGTCAATACACATTAATTACCGACGAGTTGAGGTATATATCGGCTGAGTTTAGTGTGCTTTGGTCACCTGAGCATGACTACAGTTAGCAAAGCAATGGCCTGGTCAATGATAATGCTGACAGTCGCTGTGTGTATACAGTGTGTGTGTGTGTGTTGTGCTACTTCATTCAATGCCAGACAGGATGGATGAGAGCGGAGGAACATTGCTTGTCATTGCTGGATGACTGAGCCCTTTCAGCCCCTCCACCCTCTCCAACCACCACTACCCCTTCTTCCCCTGAATGCAAAGATCAAACCACAGATGGTAGTCAGCGCTGTGTGATGGAGGTCGGGGATGTTACAGCGGGGCCGGACCAGTGGGCCGTGGGTTTTTTTTTTTTTTCTTTTTACTTGTTTTCGACCCGGCTCTGGAATCTGTCAACTCAGGACAAATGGTGGCATTTCGTCGGGGTGAAAACTGGCCGCGTGCCAGCCAGCGTCGTTATCAACAACAGGGCTGGTTGAGTTTTAGAGGACACAAGCAGTGACTGTCTGCGCGCACAATAATATGGAGTAAATATACGTCTCCCGATGCCCTTATTGCAAAAAGCGTTGCACTCCTTGTCATTTTGAAAGAGCAATTGACACTCTTGGCCCTCTTGTTTACGAATTTGGAGCCACAATGGAAAGTTATTAACTCTCCAGTAATAGTTTTCTGGGCCATTTAAGCAATATACAGCTCATTCCATTAAGCTTGTTTTTTTCCTCATATGTATAATGAATTAAGATGAATCACATTAAGGTCAGGCTGCAATTTAACCGAATCCGTCGTTTATTTTAAGGATTTGCTTGATGTGCTGTAGTGCTGAGTTACGATAAATGCCTCGGTTAAATTCTTCCCCTCTTTAGCGCTCTTCAGTGGTCTGGAACGCGTCCCCGCAGTGTTCAATTCCAGCGCTTTAAATACAGAAAATTACCCATTGCCAGAAATATATTTGAACTCGACTGTCCCCGCTGTTTTTTTTGTTTGTTTGCCCATCTTAAAAGAGGGAAAGGGGGACTGAGGTTAAGAGACTCTGGTTTACCAGGAATCTCAGCTGTGGGTGGATAACTGTGCAAATCCACCAGATGCATACAGCTCCAGAGAGGAAGAGGGAGTAAAACAATAGACTTCGGCGGATGACGGGAGTAGGACAACAGGAGATTAAGAGGCCAACAAGAGTCAGGGGAGAAGGAGATGATGGGAGTTGCTCTGCTGAGTGATGGCCAACAGGGATCAGTGTCAAAACAGCAGATATCTATACTCCCTCCTTCAATCCCTACACCGTTATCCATCAGCTTAGGCAGAGGGGACCACGGGGCACACTGTTGAGAAGGCAGGAGCGAAGGGAGCGCTGGCGGTAGTGGGGTCAGACAGAGGGGCCTAACCTCGTCACAAGGCCTAAACCCTGCAGTCAGTCATTGTTGACCCGGGCCCACCCCTGCAGCCATTGTTATCCCAGATTCTCATCTCTTTCTCTGGCCGACCTCGGGGAGGTGAAAGAGACGCCGCTTAACGGACTGCTGTGTGAGTTTGATGTATGAGCCCGCGCTGAGGATTGACGTGGGGAGTAGGTGGTGAGAAGCAGGTTCCATGAGACGCATGCAGGACTCTGGAAGTCAGAACTGTCAGATGGCTTTTTTTTTTTTTTGGGTTTTGTTTTATGGAGTTGTCGCATCTGGCCATTTGGGTCAAAAAGCTCCAGAGTGAAAAATGTGTGTGCGTGTGTCGTCCGCTCAAGGCATGCTTGTTTCCCTGATGGCAACATTTGAAACTCCTTAATGCCATGTTTGAAGTGTAGCCGATGACAGAAGGTTGGGGATGTTTTATTCTCCTTTTTGGCTCGAGGGGTTTTATACCATACTCTCTCTGGCTTGTTTTAATTCCTCTTGCCCACCGGCTAGACAGCAGTATTAACTGGAGATAGATCCACTTTATCACTTACCCAGCCTACAGTTAAAACACCAGATAATATTTCCTCCCATATACTTTAGTTGGGTCCTGACAATTCATTATTTATGATCTATTCCAAATTACATTATCTTTCACCAGGCTTCAATTACACCCTTCCCCGAGGCTGGGAAAATGACTCACGGTGTGCAAGGGACTGTACGAGAGACACGGAGAGAGAGGCTGATCATTTGTGCGCGCTCGTATCCACCACGGTCAAGTGGAACCTAATTTTTTTCAATTTTCAGACATCTGATCCGACAAGTTAATTGATTGGACATAACGAATTAAATATCTATGCAGCGATGCAGAAATATATTCCGCAAATTGTGATCGTTATTGATGATACTGTAGAGAGAGGGGGGGATGATAACGTGCCATAATCAACCAGAATCAGCTGAATATGTGATATAGTATCTATAATTAGGAGCAGAGGGGAATAGCAAGCTATCATCAACGCGGAGAGCAGAGTACTTGAAGTGCTCCTCCGGTGGAAACCATTCATTTCCTTTACAAGTCTAACGTATAAACCGACACGCGCGCTGCCAATAGTGAGCCGAAGTGTAACTGGAACTATCAGGTTTTATTTCAGAGGCAAGAAAACAAAATAGACTGACATTTGTAGTAAATCAAATGACTATAAATCCATCCACACGACTAACCTTGTTCGGCACAGCATCTTGGGACTTAGCCCACTTGTCCAGACGGTGATGGAAACTCACCCCCCCAAAAAAAAGAAAAGAAAAGTCAAATCATCTTTTTTAATATTTCTGTTTTCAGTTGCTTTTAAGGAACACCATTTCCCACAAGCCCAAGACAGCTTGACAGACCGAGGCCAGTCAAGCGGGAAGTTTTTACAAGAATGGAGTCAAATCTCCCCGAGATGACAATAGGACAGCTTTCACCTGTTCGGGAGACAATCCCGGTATAGACGGAGGATGAACGAGTCTGAGTTTTAATGGAAAGCAAATGCTCTTTCAGAATGTGGAATACGGAGTCAACACGTGATGATTACCTGACTGAAAACCAGAATGAAGGAACGCCAATTAACCAGCTGCACGCACATCACATTTCCCCGTAAGTCAGTCTGACACGTTTGACTAGAGTTTGATCCGTGTGTAATGACGTTCTGCTGCTTGTCAACACAAGTAGATTGGAGTTTTTCACGCGTGAGGGTTAAAGAGGTTAAAGTTGTAGGTTTCACTTTGAATTTCAAAACGTTTAAGTTGTTTAAATATCTTATTGCTGATTTGTATAATTACCTCCCCTCAGTGTCGGTGTACTATTAGCCATTTGGGAGGAGAGAGAGGGACCGGAGACAGAACGAGAGGAGCGAGGGACAGGAGGGAACGTGTTTAACATGACATCTAAGTATCTAATTACCTCTGCGGCTATGTCTGCCTCCCAGACCGGGCTGCCGTTCTTTCACACATACACCAGCCCCGGGTCTATCTGGGCCTGCCCCCTGATGTCCTCTCGTGCCTCTTTTGTGTGTTCTCTTGGCACATTAAATGTGGTACAGTCGTCCCTCGCTATAACGCGGTTCACTTTTCGTGGACTCGCTGTTTCGCTGAGTTTTTTAGTGTCATTTTGCATTTTACAGCGAACTGTACAGTATGAACGCACGTTGTGTTCTGCATCCTAAATTGGCTAAGGGAGAACCGCACATGTGTTCTGCGTCCTGTTTAAGGGAGTACTGTACAACATGCATGTAAAAGTGTGTGGTTAGGGGCCTTAAAACATGTATAATAATTGTAAAACTTACTTTGCGGATTTCGTTTATTGCGGGTTATTTCTAGAACGTATCCCCTGCGATAAACGAAGGACCACTGTACAGCAAAAGAGACTTGCATGTGACTCGATGAACAGAAGCTGCATCATGGAACTCGGTGAAAGAAAGTCAGGCGATTGCCGTCTAGTTAGAAAAGGTTTTTATCCTCCGTCGTAACAAAGCATTGTGTCATGAATGCATCGTGTTAAAAGGTCACGGAGTAAGATGTCATGTATGCAGAGTAAATATTAATAACCTTCTAAACTGTCTGATTGCATGTTCTCCCGGAATTTATAGTTCACCGCCGCTCTTCAGTCTCAGAAGAAGCGATATAAATATTTGACTTTATGCAATTGCTATCACCGCTGGAGTGCTTGCATAAAGCGTGCTCCCGTCCCCGTCTCCGTCGCGTTTCGCCGTGTCCTCTTTGTCGAGCTTATTCTCGGAGAATGATAAATGAAGGAGAGAGACGTCCCACTCTTTTGCGTGAGAGTGTTTGAAGACGCGCGGCAGACGACTGCGGCGCAGGGTGGCGTCTGCTGGGACAGGGTTCAACAAAGGGAATCGTTAATACGCAGCTGACAATTTTATGGATGTGCAGGCTGATGTCTTTCCATATAGTCATGTATAATTCACTCCCCTCTTTAACTTTTTATTAAGTCGAAAGAGCCGTATATCGTCCGTTGTTATCAACTCTTCCTGGCTCTGTCCTTGTCTTATCATTATGATTATATATTTTTTTATCCCTTTTCTTTTCTGTACTTTTTCTTTTTAATGATAGAGAACACTTGGTATATCTAAAAGCACGAAAAGTGCCTCCCAGACAATGCTGCTTTATTTTTTTTTCCCCAGAGTGCCCACAGTGGATAATGTCGGTGGCTGCAAGGTTTTGTGTGATTTCGTGCTGTGTCCACTTTTCTCAGTCGTCACGCTGTTTCCAGTTCCTTTCAGCCTGCCCGCTGTTTGTCTGGGTCAGATTAGACGGAAGGAATGTTGAGAGAAGATTTGAGAATATATAAAACAAACAAACCCATAGTCGCCTGTCCCCTGATCATGGTTCTGTCGGTCTGTTTCTTTGATTGGAGCCTCACCTTGTTTTGTTTTTGCAACATCAGACTGGCCTAGAGCAGCCTGCTGTATATCACAGCATAGCCTGGGTCCAATCCTTTCCCTTTTCCCTAACTATGTGCTGCATGTCACCGTCCCTTCACTTCACTGACTTTGTCTCTCCGGCGTTGTTTGTCCCGGTGGTGACATTTCATGCCTGTCATAGCTGCTGTCTCAGTGATAGGGCGGTGTAGAGGTGTAACTGTTAGCATAGGCACCAGCCGAGTCTATTAAAGGCAAAGTGCTGTAATTCTTCCTTTCATGCCCAGGGCTTGCCTTCACTTTCAATGACACGCACGGTGATATGTGGAGAAAAACCCAGCGGCATGTGGCGGCATCCGATTTACCACTTTAGGGGGGTTGAGGTGCCCAATATAGAGTGTTCTAATTTTCCAGTCTGCTGCGGAGGATGCACTGTTTTGAAGTTGCGTGATTGGATGCTTCTCATTGTGTTAGTCCCTTCTTCTTCTTTTTTTTTGTACATCTGTAATTCTACTTAGTCAGGTTTAACTCTGCCGGTTGTAGCTTCACAAGTTGCCTCGCTCCGAGCATCTGAAGGCAACTTCAAACTCTGCACGCTGTACCCACAATTAGTCAACGTTCTTCTCTCCGCAGCATTATCCCGGTGATTGATTCATGCGGAGATGAATTGCTACATCGCACCTTTATCCGCCCTCCCCTCGTCTTTTTTTTTTTTCTGTTTCTTCCTATTACTTTCATCACTGCTGCAGCAACAAAAGACAGTGTACACACACACAATACGCCCAGCGTGCGCCGCGGTGCACACACTTCTCAAGCATTCTGTCAGAATGTCCAAAGGCCCCAACTGCAAACAAAGAAGCTCCTGTGGATGTTTATTATGTATAGGTTTTTTTTCCCCCTCCTATATACCAGAGATTATATCCTTCGGGGGAAGCGGAGTGAGCGAGATGGATTGTGGAGTGTGCATATTTTCAGGCCGAGGGAGGAGGAGGCTTTTTTTTTTTTTTTTCTTTCCTGACGTTTCAGCTAGATGCGCTGCCTTCATGGGATTGCATTACAATCCCTTTTGCCCCCTATGTTGTTTTTCTCTTCACGTTATTGCATCAGCGCAAGTAATGCAGACTTTGGGTTTAGGAACGGGGCCTGGGTTTGAAAACATTTCACCCAAGGACATACAATATATCTTTTCCGGCCTTTATGCACCCACCGACCAACTCTCTCATAGAAAGACAATAACTTGTTTATGTTTTACACTTTTTTTTGTATTTTTTATTATTGCACGCTGCCAAGGCTGCCGTTTGTCGTGGGTGGCGTAATTGAGTCTGGGACTCCCGTCGAGAGGGATGAGTGCGGGGTTGGCTGGCAACCATCGCATTTTTGGTAAACCTTTTTGACGCCAGAGCGCTACATCTGTCCGACTACTGCACGTCTGTAGACTTTCAGGAGCAACTTGACGCAAGATTCTTGTCATCATCTCACTGCGTGTGATACGAGTTCCCCCCTTTTTTTGCTCGACGCAAGAAGCCGAACATTTTGAGTTTCGCCTTTTTTCTCCAATTACGTTTTTTAACTCTGTGGCTTATCATGTGAAAGAGAGCCAGTTGCTTTCTCTCTGTATGTGTGGAATGCATAATCTGTGTTTCCTCTCCCCTCCTTTACAAGGACTTTTATGCTAATTATATGTCTATTTACACTCTGGCTGCGAGGGAGCCTTTTTTTTTCTAATTCTCTGTTTCGCTTTTTTAATGCGGCGCACACACTCGGGGTTTCTCGCACGGGTATGAAAGGTAGGGAAGTAACATGTGAATGGGGAATGTGTTTCTTGTTCGTAGGGTGGTGTCAGCAGGTGGGAGGGTAATAGCAGGAAGCGTGTGGGAAGAAAGGAGCGGCGCTGCAGCAGGTTTGCGGTTCCTTTGGGGATTTTGTAGCATGTGTGGCTCAAGGAAAAGGATATTATGCTTGTGTATTTCAATCCCACTGAAACATATGACTTAAAGCATGCACTCAGTGTGTGTTTTTTCTTTTAAAGGCCTGCATGCATGCACAGTCCCAATATTCCTAGGTATTAAGTCACTTCAGAAACTTAAGAGGCTGAAAGCTCATAAATCTTTGCACCTGTGAACAGGACGGCTAATTCTGAACACACGCATGCACAGTCACGCGCGCAACAAGCACTCCCTTCCCCAGTTCTTTGTCAGATTAACACCTGGATCCCAGTAGAACCACAGATCTTTTTGAAAAATCCCTCCCCTGGTTTTACAGTACGTCATCCTGCCTAACCACTGAGCCATCGGCAGGTGCAACCGCTTACAGAAACAGCATGAGGAAGATCTTCTTCAGCGGCGAATCATCAGCCTGATCTGATTGAAAGCTGTCGGACAAGACAGACAATCAATTTAAGCGGTTCTGTCTTTCCCTTCCACTTGCCTTGTTTCTTTTGTGTGTGTGTGTGTTTTCACACCTTAGATGGAACACTTAGGAGGACAAGGGAGTAAAAAAGAATAGCATGAAAGTGTTTCTGTAATTGGCTCGTAATTAAATTGTGCGTGCGTTTTTTAGCTGGGCGCGCGGTTATTTGCATACGGCAGCAAAAGGCGCGCTAAATCAAAGACGAGGTGAGCAACGAGAGCGAGAATGAAAAATCATTACGGCGCGGTCGGACCTAAAAGAAGAGAAGATGGAGGGCTATTAATAATTAATCAACCTTCTCTTATCTTTTAATCAAGTCGATAAGAGGCAGAAAATGGATTAAGGAGAAAAAAAAAGAAAGGGGGAGCCAGTGTAATGAGAATGGTCTCTTGTGGTTTTGCCTGTTAGTACAAAAGTATCTGAGTCTATTGCTCAGGCTGAGGGCAGATTATTCCTTCATGGTTTTGATGATAGATGGCATCCTCAAGATGCTCTCGTGCTGCGGTAAACGCAGGATAGATAACGGTAAAAGAAGATTAATTTGGACACTAATTTCTGAGTTGTGATTACTATGCATCCTTCCAACATTCTTACCAGATAAACCTAAGGTCTCGCCCGCGCCCGATGTAGTGCAACATCCCCGGGGCAATTTTCAAAATTCATCATCTCGCTAAAGCTTTTTTTTTTTTACAATAGTGAGTATTTACACTGCACGGCCTGTACCAACCTCAGCTGCACAGCTTCTCTCTCCTCCAACACGAACAGCACAATATGGAAAAGAGACGGCAGAATGCTTTGTATCCCATCCCGAGTCTCGCTGTCACTTCTCGTCTCGTACAGAATTCAAATATCTATCTAACTTTTGCCCTTTTTTCTTCTCACTGTAACTGACAGCTGGCATTTTCGGAGGCCAGGTGTAAAAGTGTTTTATGAACCTAAACCCTTTTTTCTCTGAAAAGGTTAAAAAACGCATCGGAGAATCAACTCGATCGTCCAGTTTCCAGTGTTTATCGTCTCCAACTTTTGGCACATTTTTATGTTTTGATAATAAAACATCCCATCCATTCTGACATTTCATCTAAGACGTCTGCTTGATTGCCTGGGAATATTTGATCGGACATAAAGTCAAGATCACAGGCGCACTACACTCTTACATCAATATAAAACAAAGCGCTGTCAGTTAGAGAGGATTCTGGCTCTGGCAGTTGCATTATTATACATATTATTTTGCATCTAATGAATGAAGGTGAAAGCTCTCGCTCTCAGCGACACCAGGCTCCCGGCTGTACATTTATATTCATTACTTAAAAGATATTTTTATACTCAAATGGTCTGACTGAGATTCTGTTGAACTGCAGGCAATATGAGATCAACTAAACAGTGGCATTGTGTTTTTCTTGTCTATATTTTAGCATTTTCATGCTTCTAAACATTAAAGAGAAACTCTCGATTGCCCGTTAATCTGAATCACATTTTCTTGCCTCACTCCGTGCCCTCTTCTTCCCCCCTTTTCCTCTTCACTTCCAGTTAGCTTCTCTTGGTCCACCCAACCTTGTACCATGTCAGCCATTTAATCAGAGTGATTATCTTACCACCAGATGCTGAAATATTTATGCCGCCTAACCGCAACCTGGCATTTAACAAGCGCGGAAATGAACCCGATCTCGGATGCACACAAACGCTTTCGCAACACTACTCCCAGGTTTGATGCACAGAGACAAGCCCACACCGGCAACAGTTAATGGCCAGTAACCGCATCTAACCGCAGCGGGTTTTCTGTATGTGCATGTGTGTGTGTGTGTGTTTGTGTGTGAGTGTATATTTGGGATTTGATGCTGAGGTGCAGAATCTCGATCATAATCAGCTCAGTCAGCACGGTGTCAGTCTGCACAGTGATTGTTCAGCATTTAGCGAGGAGTCCTCAAGGTGAGAGGTCGAGGTTCCTGGCAGGAGGCTTACCACCTGGATGTTTCGGGGTCATCTGTGCAACGACAAAGTCATTCACTGCATCCACAACTCACTGTACGGTACTGTTGCTTGTTGCCAGAAGTAAAGGGTCGGGTCATGCTTAAAAAGAACTGTGTCGAAATCAAAAGTGATATTGTTTACATGGAGGGATAACGGCGAACGTGTTTAACATCTATCGTAGGCAGCCACACTGTTGCTCTTTGTCGTTTACGATAATGGTGCCAACCACAGCGTAAAGTGGGTGCGAGTGTCGGATTATCAGTGAAGAAATTGACGTGACAGAGAGAGGCCTTCTTACGCTATTCGACCATCCAACAAGCTCTAACGGAACACACTGGCAGGTTTAAAAGAGGCATGTAAAGGATACATATATATGCACTAATGAAAGCATACGTCTGCAAGTCCTGCTCAGTTTCTCTTTACAATTTGTAAAGATGAAACGCAATGAAAATCCTGGAGGTCATCGCATACAGAGAATGTCATGGACGGAGGAAAAGATGCGTCCGCGCAAGTTGAAAATCAGACAAAACATCTCGCTTTATGAAACTACTTCATAAATTTACAGAGATTACAAGAAAACAGGAGAGAGATTGGAGAAGTGGAGGTTGATCAGAATTGGCATACGCCTACGCACAATGTCAGGTGACTTCCGGGACTTGGACAGGAAACTCTTCAGGTTGAGTGGTCAGCGCAAAAGATGAACAACAGCACATTACAGTATCTGGGTCTTTGCTAAAAGAAGTTTAAAGTTTGTGTGCACCAAAGACCTTTTAATACTTTTGCTCCTTTTTTCTTTTGGATCAAATGTAAACCAAGTACACTTTGCCTGAACCTGATAACACATTCAGCAGGTTGATTTACTTTTAGAATTTAAATTTAGCAATACTGATAGGGTGTTTTGTTCCCACTTACAACAATGGCAATGGCAAAAAACACCTGGGGTTCATCATCACACACACATTTTTAAATTATCCACTAGGATCGAAGACGATAGAAGTGTTTCCATGACGACATCTTCAAGTTTGGAACCGGTAGCTCCTCACCTGAACCCAACAGTATCAGAAATTAAAAGATGTCCTGAAAAAAGGCAACAAGAACCGCTGAATCAAAGCAACACGAGTGCTTTTAGTCGCTGTCAGGGGGAGATAAAAAAAATAAATAAATAAATAAAAGATTCAATTGGAAGTACAGTTGGTGCTCTGACCATGTGCGAACCAATCACAGTGATCTAATGTTACCGGTGAGTAGAAACCATTTTTTTGTTGCTATTTAAAGAGACAGACGGAATAGTGGGGAAACTCCCATGACACAACAATCTCCGCCCAATACTCTGGACTACTTCCTGACTGTCCAATTTCCTGTCAGGCTGGCCGAGACGAGTCGAAGCATGCGTGCGTACGTGCACGCTTGTGTTCTCGGACACGCACGTTTATGTGTGTGTGTGTGTGTTTGAGTGCGTGGTTTGCCAGCTTCTCTCTAATTTCCTCTCTACCTGTGCCAGGCCAAATTGCTTCCTGTACGTGATTGATTTACACTTAATGGGGGGCACCTCTTTCTTTCTTTCTTTCTCCCTGGCTCCCTCTTTGTCTCTCCATCTCGTCCGCCCTTGTGTACATGCGTGACAGTAAAAAAAAAAAGACAATACATAATAATATGATATGATATGATAAGCGGGGGCCATGGCCTGGCACCTCAACTTATCAAAAACTGTTATTGCAGAAATAAATGAACCAACAGCTAATGGCTGTATTCAGTTCAGCAGAAATGAGCCATCAATGGGTCAGAATGAAACTCGGCACCATTAGTCAGGTAGTTTTGTCTCTGATCTATGCACACACGCTCTGACATTAATTGCGCCCCATCAGTTACTGTTGAGCCACACACGCTTGCTTATGAAACTGTTTTTTTTTGCTCCGTCTGTTTGCACAAAATGCGTCGCATGAAGGTCTTCCTATTCCCGAGATTAAAAGCAACAAGATTCTTTCACCACGCCGGAATGGTAGTGATGAAAACAAGACAACAAAACCAAAAAACAAAACAAAAACACCCCCATAAAACTGGAACTTGCATAACAGAAATTAAAAAACAGCACGTGTAGTCATCTTCTATGATTTCCTTCTGTATAGGCACTGCTGAGAAAAATCAGTCTAATTCAGGTAATCACAACATAAACGATTATCTAATTCAAATAATCGTTGTAATTGAGTTTTCCAGGGTAAACTCTCCAAGGTTTATCGAGACTGTTGTTTGGTTATTCGTCGGTACATTTTCTCTTGTCAGCAGGCCTCACGAAATGTACAGAGTGTTCCAGGGCACGTTAAACTGCTGCAGGATTTAGTCACTGACAGTACGAGAGCTCTGGGCCCAAACTCAGAGAGCCTGAGTTGAAAGGCTGCACTATTTCAAAGATATTAGACTTTTGCCCTGAAACCCAGGGATTGGGGGAGTTGCTAAACTCCAGGTCCAGACAGGTTTCCGCTACAAAAACTCTTCAAAAATTCATCGGAGCTCTCTGTTTCATTCTGATTATTTCATTCTGTCTCCCCTTTTTTTTTTCCTCTTGCTGTCTGCAAGATGTCTGTCCCTCTATCTGTCCAGTCTGTGGCTGTCTATCTGTCTGTCTGTCTGTCTCCCGCTTCAGTTGCTGGGCATCCAGGAGTGCTAGTGCCCATCTCCCTCTCTCTCTCTCTCTACATGTAGCCAGCAGATCCAGTCCTCAAAGGACTTCTAAAAGCAGGCTTGCGAACAGTATGACGAATGTGTTGCTTGCCTTCACTGTCACTGTCACCGACGTACAGTTTGAAAGGTCTGTGGGAAGAAAAAAAAAAAACCCAGCAAAGAGTCCAAACTCTGTGGGGAGCCGGTGACATCAGAGGAAACTAGTCACCCCTCCCTGCTCCGGTGTTTGCTGTCTCATCTCTCCCTCTGTCACTCCCTTCTTCCCATCGGCCTTTGAGCTCACCCTTTTTAACCGGCCCTGGCGTTCAGCTGCTGACCTATAAAATGTGGAGCCTGTCAACATCTGTTGAAAGACACGGCGAGTGATGGTGATGATGGGATTTACATACTATTAATGATTTGGAAAGGGGGAAGGAGTGTGCTGGAAGTGAAGGAGGAGGCGGTGGGAGAAGGAGGGAGTGGGGGAGGTTTGGTTAATGGATGATGTGTGGATGTGTTCCAAATGTTAATGTGCCATTTTAGGACCAAAGGAAAAAGGTCTGCAAATGGAAAGGGAGGGAGAGATAGTTTTAGTGGTCAGACCTCAGAGGTGTGTACGTGTCGTGCCATCACGCTTTGAATTATGGCTTGAAGAAGTGAACTTTGGCTTCCTGCACCTTTTCCTCGACCTATAATCGCTCTCTTCACATTAAACCTGCGATAACTGATATTTTTGGCCACTTGTAAGAGGCTGAAACAAGTGGTGAAGACAACACTGTCATATCATCATTCATTTGGAGTCACTTCTCTTTTAGCTTTGTTTTCAGTCTCTACCAACACCTGAGGGAATATCTGGCTCTTTAACTAGAGATGCTCCGATACCATTTTTTCCCTCCCGATACAGGTATCGGCCAATACCGAATACCGATCCGACACCATACTACGCCTGCGTGACTGTGATATTATTGTGGTAAGGCCTGGCTCAGGTTAAACCCTGTATAAAACAGTATAAAAAACAGTAGTGCACATGCAATTTGACTAAATTAATTTAGGAATAATTATTAAAAAAATATTATTATTTAAAAATTATTAAATTAAAGTGCAGCCACAATATCTTTAAGTAAAAATCTAGGATATATATATTTTCAGGTGTTTAATCAAGTTGCTGGTGTTAAAATTAGCAACACTCAACACCCCTCTTTGCATATGTTGCAGGTGCCACTGTTTTAAGAGTGCCGAAGAAGAACTGTGCCAGAGCTTAAGTAAGAGCTAGTAAATAGATTACTAATTTAATAAATTACGTGGTATTGGATCGGTGCCTGGACTCCATTAGTCGCCGATACCGATGCCAGCATTTTCGGCGGTATCGGAGAAATTTCCGATACTGGTATCGGAATCACAATAACTCTATCTTTAACTGCTGAATGCAGTGTTTAGCAGCTAGTCGCGGACTGGTAGGTAGTGTACAGTAAGGCTTTCTCTCTGTAAACCTGTACTGTGGGTAAACTGAAGCAAGCTTTTCCTTACCACTATCCACAAGCGTTTGCCCGTGGTGGGAATTGTTTGGTCTCGACCTGCTCTATATGGAAAGTGTCATTAAAATAACTCCTGTTATTATTTGCCACTTTATCAATTCTTGAATAAAACTGAACTGAAAAGAGGTTAAACCTCTAAGAACAAGCTAAAAGTCGCTAAAAGCTCCGCACAGCCAAGGGAAGCTGCATATTTAGGTGACACACCTGTGTGGGTTCATTTCCTTTCACAACTGTTATGTCATTTTCACATTTCACACTGCATATTACACTCAAGTCCCGAAGCTTTGCACTTGTGCATCACCTGCATTTTGCAAGTACGTCGTCATCACACACTCGTGCACTCACGCCGGTGATGGTAACAAGGCCCGAAAAAGGCTGAAACAGCCGAAAGAGTTGTGGAAATTCAATATATCCATTTCATTCCATCTGTCTCTCGTCTGCTCCATCTTTTCTCGCCCTGTCTCTCATTCGCTATAAAATCACGACTGTGTGTGAGCGAAGGCTTTAAATTGGATGGGGTTTCAAGAGTGTCGTCTCAAAGTCTAGACACTGCAGACATGCTGAGTGAAAGGTGTGAATGCACATCGTGACACGGTGACAAATGTGTTTTTTTTGCGGGGGGGGGTTTCACTGAAACTGTGAAACAGTGATGTTTGTCCTATTTTCTTTGCAAAATGCAAGGCGTTTTTTTTTTATATCACAACATCATGCAGATCTTTATACGTGACAGTGCATTTGAGGAAGTGTTTCCTGCAGGCCTGCACTCTATCAGTGTTCATGCATCTATACATAGGTGCAGAATGTTGCTGCATTTGTCTTGAGCGTGTGTGTGCGTGTTGTTCTGTACCTTGGAAAAAACTAAAAAACCCTTTTCACCTCCTGGTCAGCGATGTGTGGCGGAGAAGCCGTCCTGTCGAAGCGACACGGCCATTTTTCACCCGACTCCAACATATTACCTCATTTCCCCTGGTACACACCCCCCCCCCCCCCACTCTCTCTCTCGGCTTTACCGCTCTAACCTCCAGTCCTAACCCGCAAAACTCCCCTCCATCCCTCTCGGCTTTACCGCTCTAACCTCCAGTCCTAACCCGCAAAACTCCCCTCCATCCCTCCTTCCAGCTCTTTATCTGCCCCTGTCTCCTCCCTCAATCCGTCTGGGGGCCCCCGGCAGCTGATGGATGGCCCCACAGGCGAGGGTTGCAGGAAGGGTCAGATCTGCTTTCTGGAACTTTTCAGAGGTACGGCGCAGGAGATGGAGAGAGATGAATTGAGGCGAGATTGCCACCGATTTGGGGGGAAAGAGAGAAATGAAGGAAAAACATGTTGAGGGAAAAGGATGTACTGAAGAAAATACTAAAAATTGTCAGTCTGTACAAACAAATCCTCCCCAGTGTTGCGCTCACAGTCTCCGCTTCCTCCTCCCACCGCTCCCTTGCCGACCACCACATCCTTATTTTTCATCACCTGCGTCTTCTCTAGCCTCATTCTGCCTGTGTTGTCTGCTGTCAGTAAAATCGACTGGGGACTGCTGTGTATTCTGGTACATGTTGGTATGGTTGCTAGAGTGTGCTCACTAAGTATTTGTTTGGGCTGTCAAGGTGTCTCCTGAGTGCCTTCTTGCCTTCTGTTGAATATTTATCACTTATTTAATGTCGTTGCCGTCCCCGGAGAGTTGGACTCTGCTTCTAATACCTCCCACCCTCTTCCTCTTTCTCTCTCTCGTCCTTTTCTACACACCTTTCTGTCGTTACACATGCTTTTTTTTACTCCGTGGAGCTTGGCAAGCCGTATTTTCTGATGCACTCTGTCTCCCATGCTCACACGTGTGCCCAAACACGTGTACAACCAAGCCTGCCGTTACCTTTTTTCTTCCAATCGACCATGAACGTCCAGACTAAGGCTGTTACATCATAGCCGTCCACCGTTATTCTGCAATCTATCACGTTTTAAAAGCCATTCTTCTGACATCATGGGACCGTTGTTGGAAAAGATCGGTGGAGAACAAAAGCTAGAACGAGACGTCGAGGGAGAAGGTGTACCTATACCTGGAAAGTAGAAAGACACAAAAAAAAAAGAGTTGGAAAAAGCGAAACTTCGAAGATGAAATAGTCCCCGGTGTGTGTTTCTCCTCTCCCTTCAGTCCCACTATTCGTTCTCATCACTCACACAAACCTGGGAGAGATAGAAGAAAGGGGGGGGGAAAAAAACTGTCATCGCAGGAAAAAAAAAAAAGAAAAAGTTTGATTTCACACAGGAGCTGTGCTTGGGTATAGCGTCTTTGTTTCTCACTGAAAATGCCACCTGACAAAACGTGTTATGGACAACAAGAAAGCGAGCAAAGACGGAGGGAGGGAAAGTTGGAACAAGAATACAGGTAAGGGTGTAAACAGAGAGCTTGCGGGGAATTTCATTCAATAAAAGAGTGAGAGATGGCGAGTGTCGGCAGCGGTAGAGAAAACAAAGGAGGGCTCGTGTGTGTGAAGCTTTCTCCATTATTGCAGTTCTAACAACACTCGCCGAGATATTACTCCTTCTCTTTCTTGTCCCTCGGTCGCTCCTTCAGTGGTCACTTGTGTCAACTTGTCTGCTTTGTTTTCCGAGAACAAAGTCTAACATCCGTCACTGACCACATGTTTCTGCCGTTACATCATTATGTCGTCCGTATCGCATTCGCTCTGTTGAGAGGCATACCTCTGATGCACGGTCATAGACTTTAAAAAGAAGCTGTGCTCTGCCAGCTGCTGATATCTGGTACACTGACAGAGAAGCTGTGCTCTGCCAGCTGCTGATATCTGGTACACTGACAGCCCATGGAGCCTTGAAAAGCAGGCCTCAGATTCACATAGATCAGCGCTTGTTGCAAATAGAAACTTGCAAACAGCTACATTATTTTAACTATTAGTTATGTTCGTAATAAGGGGGGGAAAGGTTAATGTTTTAGTTAGTTATACTTGATTTCGCTGCCCATAATGACAAAGCTAATTGATGTTAATCCTGCGAGATGCCCAAACGACAAAATGAAACTCTCTCTGCCGTCTTACTTAATATGCTCTGCATGCCGGTAGCTGCACTATTAATGCTCAGGCAAGGACGGTTTTGTCAAGAAAGCAGCACTGCCCTGTTTCATCCCTGATGTTTAAAAGGTACAGACTGGACCGTCTCTGTTCTGCTGTTCAACCAACAGAGCGGGCTTCTTTTTCAGGATGTGCAGAGCTAACGTTTGCTCAAGCTTCAGTGCAGAATCTAAACCTTTCAGCTCGTGTTTAACTTCTTCAGAAGTGCGTCAGCCAGACCATCCAGGAATTTGCGATGTTGTGATTTGCAACTTCAGTGGATCCCCGTGAATTCAGGGCGGTGTTGCAATTTTAACCAATCACCGCGATTCCGCGCAGTCTGCCTGGGGGATTGAACTTGGCGGGTCAGGGACGGCTGCAGGGTGCTGGAGGATCCCTTTCGTGGGACCTCTCCCCGGGGCTGGCTGGCCCCCGCCGGGCGCATTTCCTCCATGGCGGTGCAGCGCGACCGGTTCTGGGTCGGCTTGAAAAGGATCGGGCGCGAAGGTGGCGAGCTTTACAGCGCCCGCCCGCCTGGACCTCGCCGCTTCCCGGGGCCGTGAACTTAGTGCTCGCTGCGCCCTCTCCGGGGCTCGCCCCCGGGGACGTGGCCCCCTCGCCCCTGGCGCGACTGTCGAATCGCAACTTATCGCAACTTTTACTTCCTCCCGCAACAAAATGGCAACAAAAATGGAAAAAGCACCGCAATTTTTTGGAAAACCTCCTGCAACGTCAGGCATTTTAGGCTGCAACTATCTCAAAAAAGGCCCGCAAAATCCTGGAGGGACTGTTAAAAATAAATACTATCGCCGCAAACCGCTATTGAATGCTGGATTGTAGCGATACAGATGTAACATGTTAGTCAAAGCAGAATAGAAGCGAAGCTTCAGTAGTCTTGGAGAAGACTTTAGAGAGTAATCACACCATTAATTGCAATTAAATATTTTCCTCTAATCAGTCAGCCGTAAGGTCTGCACTGTGCGCACACCCCACCCCCTACTGTGTCGCAGCCGCACACCCGACCTCTCCCCTGCCTGTAATCTAAAGTTCTTTAATTCCCATCAGCTCTATTAGAAGTCAGGACAGTAGCTCTGTCCCCCATCTTGAAGCCATTTTGTCAGGAAATGGTATAATTCCCTCATCTGGATCCCATTACGGCCAGGCGGACTGCTATTCCTGTGATGCCTGTACAGTGTAATTAAGGGCTTTGTGTCTCACAGCCAGCCACAAGTCAGCTTTCTTTCTCTCACTACCTCCCTGTCCTCTATCGGGTTTTTTTTTTCTCCCCCCCCCTCCGCTTAACCCCGACGCCACCTCTCACTCACATGCCCACCGGCAAATACACGCCATACATACCACCGCATACATATTTATACATTTCTTTATTATTCCCCACGAAGTACAAACGATGTTACGGTGGAGCCCTTCACCCAGAGTGTTCTGCTCGGCCTGGCAAAGTGTTATTTTAAAAACATCTGACCCAGAATGTTCTGCAGCGAGCTACCCGCTGTAAAAATGACTGTATTTACAGCCACACTGGTTCTGTCTGTACTGGATGTGTTCCCTTTACCACATACTAACCTACTTCCTTAGAGGAAGAAATTTATGGCAACGTAGAATTTGAATATGCTGTCTCTGCAATTTGGACACAAAGTCCTCACACCCACAGTAGACACGGGGCATTGGTCAGTACTTAGAAGGAGAACAACTCCAATCCACATTGTTGAGGCATGGTTAGGTTTTGCATCAACAGACTCCCAGCGCCACCTGGTTTTGCTCAAACGAAAGGCTGTTTTACATTTGAAGCATTTAACATTTCAGTAACTGAAGGATGTCTCTCTGGTGAGGACTCTTTTCAATCAGAATCACGTGTTTTTCCTCCAGGTCACATACAAGAGAGAGAGAGAGAGAGACACACACAGTGAGTTTGCTTAAATGAAACTATGATTAGAGCAAGTAATGATTGTTTCAGGATGTGTGAATGGCACACATGACTCCCATTTCCAGGGTGCATTTTTAGTTTATCCCGCACCGCTTCTTTGCCAAAGAACTGCAAGAGGGAGGCAGTTTATAAAAAAAAAAAGCAACGTCATGGAATCTCATTAAAATTCCTCACTGGCTAGACCTCCGTACCACTTCAGCTCCCAAAGTGGAACGACCTGCTTTGTACAACAGGGAGAACGGATGGCATCATTCCTGAAACTCGTGTGTGTGTTTGAGGGGGGTCGTTTTATGGACATGACACATGCTCCACCGTAGAGGCTCTGCGTTCCAAGAGCCCAAACATGGACACGAATGGTGGTTGTCCCAGATAACACACACACATATAGTGTACACACCGCTGTGCATACACGCACACTGTAGACACGCACACAAGCTGAGTACACACACACACACACACTCGCACTGTTCTGCCTGCACTGTGATCTTGAAACCCTGAGTCCGTGTCATTGGAAAATCAATATGCCTTGCTTTTTCATCCAATTAATTAGTGACTGGTGGATGGAGCTGTAAGTGTGTGTATGTCTATGTGTGTACAGCGTGATCTATGTATCTATGTATATATGTATATCTGTCTGTATGCCTGTCTACATTTTGTCTTCCCTTGTTACCGTGTTTTCACAATTACACAACATTAAGCCGGTGCGTATTTACTTTCTTCAACACAAAGCAAGCTGCATTATAATCCCGGGAACACTGGACAGCTTGCGGTGATGTCACTAATACCTCTTCAAGCTAGCATCACTTAAATGACTGTGTGACAAACAATAGTGTTGTCATATAACCAGATTAGCCCAAAGCCCTGTGTCCTGGAGGCCCACTCCTGGCACCTCCTCCGAGGATGAGTGTAATCCTCCAGGCCTTTATACACCTGCTCGGTGACAACACGGCGCGATGATATTTAATGAAACACAGGCGCATGCCGTGCGAGACAACAGGTTAAAACAGAAAAGAGAACAAAAAAAAAACAAAACAATGCAAAACACAGCAGATAAAGCATTACGCGGTGAAACGCAACATGCTGTAACATATTACAGTCAAAGACAATGCCGTGTTGTAATGTACAAAACGACATCATATGAATCGATGCAATGCTGTGAAATAAAAGAAAAAAGAAAATCCAGGACAGGAACTGTATCCAGATTTAGAAACCCCACCCCCCAGCATGCATGTCAATGGAAAGGGCAGAAGAATGGGAAACATATAATACATACGTACGGCTACGGTCAGCATTTAGCATCTTTTTACTGATGAAAATATGTTACATCATGTATGTAGGATGGATAGAAGGACGATAGCTTTGGATAAAAAACATTTTAGGTTTTGAGCCGACGGTAGAAGACCACATGCCTTGTGATCTCTCTGAATCAAGGTGGACTGATGTACGTCAGTGTCAGCCGGCCATTAACCTCGATTGTGCCGATCTAAAATGGTAAAGCATAGCTTTGATTGGGCCAATGTGCTGTGAGGAAACATGTAGGACAGCCACGCTATCGATAGGTGACAAACTGAGGTGGACATAAAGAGGAGAGTCGTGGCTTAGAACTACCCGCATGTCGTTAGAACCATTTATAAAAACAATGCTCGGAAAATAAGATACTGATGAACATAGATTTTCATTTCTGGTGCACAGTGTTATTAGGTTTATTTTGTTAGCTTGTTTCTGTGAAAAAGAGTGTTGAGGTTGGGGTGGTGGATTGGCATGGAGACTTTTATAAGACATGAACCCACACACCTTGGCATAACCAATCAGGTCTTTTCATTGCCCAACACTAACCGTAGCTTATTTGGCACGAGCACAATCTTTAATTAATTCTAACCCTGCCAAGCTCAAATATTTTACAATTGAGAATTGTAAAAAAACATCATTAAGCATAATTAGGGGTTATGTTGAATGAATCGTCCAATATTGCTTCACTGCTCTACATTTGGGTTTGTGAATTGCTTTTAAACTGGCAGTTTAATCTGAATTCAGGACAGCTCAAGAAACCCCAAGTGCACAGCAGAAGTCCGTGCCCACCCGAGGCTAACTGAACGAGGTCGTCTTCAAGGTAGTAGAGATTTATTTCAGTCAAACTGTGGTACGGTTCGTGTGCAATCGTGATGCAATCGGCACTCTGACAGGTAGAAATCCATGCCTGTATGTCATAATGACATTATTCTGTCATATATATCAAGAAAATGTGGGATAATGTTATGTGCATAATGTTACATGATACCGTAGAGCATTTGAGTGTTCTCCGTTTTTCTTTGATACATCAAATCACCCTTCTTGGTTAAAGTGATGTAAGTGTCATGCAGGTGGACTGTGGTTTGAAACAATGCTACACAAGTGTGAGAACGAACCAGCAGGGTTATTTGAAGTTCTCTGGCTCAAACTTAGAGCAAAGACAGACTTAAAGAATTTCGCTGTCATTCCCATCTCTTCCAACCCTGAAGGCCCTATATCTTGCCTCAGGCAAGCGAAGGTCATCTTTAGAGGGACTTTCAGTAAATAAACCCATTGCCCAAGGTTTCACAATTCGTGAAATTCTTCTCTCAATTATTATAGTATGACCTGTCTATAAAGAATCGCTGGGCTGATGTAACCTGTGTTCAAATACTGAATGGAAATCAATTTTTAAACCCTCAGGGATTGAGGGATTATTAGTACACCCTAAGGTCAGAGTATGTCAGTGTAGGGTTGTCCAACTGATGTAAACACAGATACCTTCAGGGGCAAAGGGCAAGGAAAAGCCACATCACTGAGAACAAATAGAGATGATTGACCGAAAGACAGCAGGGGCTGGGGTTTTACTGAGCAGCTAGAACCTTCCTCTCCAGCTACTGTTTGCAGGTTTGCTCCAGTAGGATAGTCTATATATACTTTATGTATTGGATTTTCCATGTTTTATATTTCAATTCATGAGGATTAAATTCCAACAAACCTAATACACTTGGAACTGGTAGCTAATTAGTCATACATGGTGCCACTTTGCGTATAACGGATAAAGAAATATAGGCTTCTAGGCCAAAACCAACTGACTCCATGCCATGGCAAAATTATGCCCCTTTTAGGAGGTGGTAGAGGGCAGGACTGAGTCCCTAACTCTTAAACTTGGTCTTAAAATGTCTTACTGCATTAGGTATCAAGGTATATACTGGAGTCTGCATCACGTCAGTGTCTAGTTTAGCCCATTTAAAGTTTATGTTGGTCTTTCTTGGTATCTGTTTTTCTCTCCCACATGATGGTCATTCTCATTTTCAACTTATTTTTTCCCTGTCACGAGCAATTTCATCCTCCTGAAAGCTTCTGCTGTCTCACATGCCAGTCCGTCCCGCCTAGCGATGAAGATAATGTAAAATTTCCAATCAGTTCCACCCGCCGTCCAGAATGGACAGCCTCCGCAGCTCCAAAGTATATGAAATTAATTTGTAATAACTTCAAATATTAGATGAAGTCTGCACATGCACCATGGGGGTACACGTGGCAGGGGGAATTGAGAAGTCCAAATATTTTCCCTTCATGTGGAAAGACGGCAGTTAACGGAGGATTTCATCCCTTGTAAAATATAATTAAGTTCAGAATGAGAGAATCATGAAAAATTTCAAGCCCATTTGAGCAAAGAATTAATCGTGTCTTCACGTTCACGCTGTATCTGTGTTTGGGGCGTCAACCCAGCCTCGGCTCCATTGGTACAAATGAATGACAGACTTACAGTATCTGTCTGTATCCAGTGATATGTATATCTCTGAACTGTAGCAGATCACCTTACTCCTGTTTCCTCTATCAGATTACTATTGACCTATTATTGGAGCAGAGTCTGCTTCTAAAACCGAGGTATAGAGGTTCCCAAGCATCATTTCTATGGTTCCACATTGTCAAAACTTTCAATCAAACTAAGCGTGACACACTGACACAGTCGTCAGCTTTATCAATACTGCTATCCATTTTTATCCCCACGTTCACCCTAGGCCAGTATTTGAAAAACTGCAACATTGCAGTCATCACTGACAGTGACTGGGGCCCGGGTGGAGTGTGCCGCTGGCTCACGTTACTGTAGCCTGTGCTACCAAATGGCATATTAGAGTTAGAAAATCAATGGAAGTCTGGGAATATAGAGCAGAGTGTGCACAGTGTCCAGAGCCACTCCCTGTCCTGGTTAAGTATGTCACTCTGTTACACGATGGTGGGCAATTTTGATGTTTAGAGTTTCAGACATTGTAGCAATTTTACTTAGCTCCTGTAAATATGCAGTTAAAATTATACGACGGGACGAAATGATGGTTCTTTATTTGATGTATTCCTGTAAGCAATAATTTAGACTGTTCTTAACAGTCTGTTCCTCTAAATGCTGTGTCTGTCTTTTGTGGCACTGATGACATTTTGTAGATTTGACAAGTGGCGTCTTTTAACATCCAAAAATTGCTATAATGCATCCTGCTTTTCATTCCAGTCACAGGTCTTGTCAGAAAGCTTATCGGCCATCGTTCGGTTCATGAGTGACCTCAGCCCCGCCACCCAATTTCCTCACATTTATGTGGCTCTGCAAAGAAATTACTGGAAGAGCAGCGCAGGAGTGCTCAAAACTACCACCTTTCTCTGCGACTCAAACATTTAATGTGCTCAAATATACCCCGCTGTCAAACGAATAGAGGGGTTTAAAAAGGCAGAGCCTTCACTCCTTCAACCTCTCCACATGGCAGCTTTTTTGCCTCTTTAACCATGCCACCTCCTCTGCTCTTCATCAGAAGCATCCAAGTGGTGCCAGATTGACTATGGGTGTCTTGAGGCACTTTTAAATTGGTAATTACATTTAAGGTATTTAAGATACCCGAAGGTAGTACCATTTCTTACATCCTGTAATGTGAACCGTTCTGTCTTTGAATAGCCGGTGAAGGCTTTGCCTTCACTTTATACATCAGAATGAATTAATGAATTTATTGAATGTCAAGTCTATAGCAATTTGGCCTTGCCAAGCTTAGAGAGATATTAATGAAAAGAAGAAAAACTGAAGGATTATCTTCATCAGCGATGGTTTAGCAGAACATAATAAAGTGGAAAAACTATAAACTCAGTAATTATAGCGAGCCCTTTTAAACACAAGTTCAGGGATCTAACAAGAGACAGACCAATAATTACCATTAGTTTGATAACCTTGTTTTGGGTTTGTTTAGAGTTCAGGAACCTTTCTGACTAAACCTGTATTTTGTGCCGATATTGAGACACTAATATTATTAGAAGTGTTCCCATAACAAACAGTTTTCATAGCAACTTCTTGGTGCAATGAAAGCCGTTGATTATCTGCGTGCTTCTGAAAGCGACAGACATTACCGTCGTCCTTTTGTTGTTTGTTTGTTTTAAATGTAACGTTTCAATGCTTTGAGCTCCAAATTGAAATTCCGATCACGTTCACGGTCTCATGGTGGAAGCAGAACTCTTCTCATTTAAATACAGCCCCACTTGTGTATCAGATTTAAGGATTTAATCTCTTCTATACTGCGTGCGTCCTTGACTGCTACAGTATTGAAACTCGAGGTATTGATTGTATACCTTCTGAGACGTGGAGTAGCTGAGTTTTTTAATCAAAAAATCAGAACAAAATTCAAATGATTTTTCCTTTAAAATCGGCAAAAGAAAATCCCAAATAATCCATCTACTCCGTGTACCGGAGTCGGGGCACATCGAGATAAACAGCTGGTGGTGTTAATTCTTCAGTTGGCAGCCTTGAAACATTGACAGAAGGAGAGAGTCCAACAAAAAGTCATCAGTCAAGCCTCAAACGGATAAAACGATTAAATGAGTTTGTTCATGTATTCATATGAAGAAATAAAAAGTCTCCTTATTGCTCCACGATCATCTGACTGCTGCGTTTTTTAAATGTTTTAGCTCTCCAGTGGGTACATGCTTCACGTACGTCATGATGTATTTGTTTGCTTTGCTTCGGTACAAGTTTGTCATTTCTGCCAAACTTTTTTTTTTGCCCCCAGTTTCCACTCAGCCAAATTGAAAATGTTCCTAAAAACAGGTGCATGGAAACACACTTACTGTCACTGTCGAATAGTGTATTGCTTATTCCTCCCAGGGTAGAGTTAAAGTGACCATGCAGATTATTTCTGTTATTTACTGTGGTATTTCTGGGTAAGTTTTAACAGCTGGATTATGTGTTACGAGATATAGTGTTGTACGTTAGTTCTGCTTTGGGATAAACAATCACTCACAAACACAAATACAGACAGATGTTCACTTGTTCTCTCGAGAATGACAGATTGGAAATTGATTCTGACCTTACGGGAATGCCAATCCCCCCCTCCTCCTCATGTTTAATTGGCAGCCACGCTATCATCGAGCTCACACAGTTAAGCGTAAAGTCAGATTTTTGTATCTTTTTTAACCGTGACTCAAAATACACATCTCACACAAAATGAAATCTTTCCTCTGTCTCTGTGTTCAATACATCTGCCTACTCTCCTCAGCTTCTCTTTTAAGATGTCCTAAGAATTTCCACCAGCTATGGCTGCTGAAAATCTTTAGTCAGGCTGTCAGTGTTCTGAGCCATGCCTGCCAGACAGCAGTCTTTGATTCAGACTAGAACACTTGGGAATACCTACAGTATGTGGATTTGTGTCTCTCATGGGACTGCCATTTCATTACTTCCTTCAGCCGTCATATAGACTCAAGTTTATTTCCCTCCCCCAGGCAGAGTAAATCTGGTCCAGGGCCAGGCTGCCACACTATGGAACAGTGCTATAAAACGAAGCCTAATCGTCCCGACCCATGGAAGTGGTTTTACCTTCAGGGAGCCATTTTGCTCTGGACAGACATGATCAGGCACTGTGGCCATGACCAGCAGCAGCTCTGCAGTGTCATCCAAGAGCAATAGAAGTCTGAGGTGTCAGTGACCCTCCTCGCCTTTCAAGCCACATTTCCCACTGCACCAGACCCTGGCCCATAAAAAGGGGAATTGTAAATACATAACTCTTTTATAGGGACAAGTCACTTAAGTCCATGAAATGTAGTTGTATTTCTCCGTGAAAGGTAACCTTTGGCTCCTTTATATAAGGCTAAAGGGAGAATCTTTACTTATACCATTACTTTACCTTTTGTTGAGGCTGAAAGATATAAACTGAGATTTAATACAGGACACAGATTTGGCGTATTTACTTGTCTATCAATTTATTTGTTTTTTTGGAGAATGTAGTCATCATTTTTAGTGACTAATGGATTGTAGCACCTGTTAATCTATAAAATATGTTAAGATTTTAACACATCCTTGCTAAAAACAACATATCTGCTTTTCAACAGAAGGACAGCATTGAAAACATAGAACTCGAGAGCCTCTTGACATTGTTAATAGAGATTCAGGGGGGCGGGGGGTGGCTCACCAGTTCATCACAGAGCTGACACATAGAGACAGACCATTCGTGCTCACATTCACATCTATGGGCAATTTAGTCCCACCGATTGACCTATCAAGTGCATGTCCTTGGACTGTGGGAGGAAGCCGGAGTACCCGGAGAGAACCCATGCAGACATGCAAACTTGGCTGGCGGCATCAAGCCAGGAACCTTCTTGCTGTGAGGCGACAGTGCTAATCACTGAACCACTCTGCCACCTACACCAAATTGTACTTCTCAAAATTATTATTCAGTTAAGACCAAACAAGGCTACAAATCTGACCAGGCATGTGAATCCAGGTACCTACAGACGTATTTTGCTCAGTACACAAGTTTTAATCCCCCGTTCTTGTATCTCCATACGATAGCCTGTTTATGTACCACATGCAGCCCTTGTTTCACCTTACCTTCTTGGGTATTTGGCATAATGAAGTCTATTAGAAGCCGGGCCTATGTGTTGCACCTGAATGCCAGTGTTAATTACTCCTTTAATGGACTTGGTGTTCCTGTGGCTTCGTCTCTGACGGCAACCTTCACAACATTAATTGAAACTCCCCCACCTTCACAAGAGGGAATGCCTCAATTAACCTCTCCCAGTGGCTATAACTGGTCAATTACGCCACCCAACCCCCCCCCCCCCCCTTCCGTTCTGCATGTCAGCAAACACAGTCACAGTTCACATGGTGTGTCATCTAAAGGCCACGCTTCTGGAGTCGTGTGGTCTTTAATCGAAGCTCGCAATGCAGCTCCGTGTATGTTTGCGTATTTGTTCTCAGGCGCCGTCATTGCGTCCACTTGTGTTCTTGCAGGGGGCGCGTTTCATTTTCGCCAAATGTGAATCTAGTCACCTACATAGCGCCGTGCCCTTATTAAAGCAGCTTTCATTTCCTATACAGTATGACACTGATCTCAAGTGGCATTCTGACATTGAGTGCTAGTCGATTTCAATTCCCTTTGCATCTCACCCCCCCCCCCCCCAACCAACCCCCATGCCCCCCACCCCATCCTCACTTATGCAGCAAAGTTTGATTTGCCTCCAGTTCCTCGTATTGAATGAGACCAATTGTCCTTCAGAGGGGAGACCGAGGGAGAGAAAGAGAGGGGAGGGAGAAAAAAAAGAGAGGCCATCAGAGAAGCTGACAGAAAATTGGACAGAGAGAAAGAGAGCTAAACAGTGGGAGAGAGGAATCAGACAAGCGGAATAGACATGGGTCAGTCTCCTGTCCTATCACACTGTTAGACTTTCAGAAAGCAGAGAGGAAAAAGAGAAGCCGTGTGACTGATGTCAATTGTTTCCTTCCATTTCAGTCTCCTTTCTTGTCCTCTGTTCTTTGTTCTCTAAGTCCTCGTGTTTGTCCCCCTGTCCATTGTGTTAGATTGGCTTGTTATCAGTTAGCAAGGAGCTGCTAAATCCGTCCCACGTACCTGCACAGGGAGGACGTACACACCAACAAACCTCCGTGCACGATCTGGCTGGGTTCCAGCGGAAAAAAAAAGTGTCCTGCCAGAGAGTCAGGAGTAGAGAGGGAGCAAAAAAAGAAACTGGCCACCTCATCTAAAGCTGCTCCACAGATAATTCACAACACGCCTGCAAGTAGTAGGTCTGGGAAGATAATGACGACTGGAAAAAAGTGTGTGAGTGTGCGTGTGCGTGAAGTCCAGTGTACAGGAAGGGAAACAGAAGTAGCAAGGGCAGATAAGAAAGACAAGACACAACATCGCAGCCCTCCACCTATAAACTCCCCCATGGGTTCTTTTTTTTTCTCTTCTCCTTTTTGCACAAAACTCGACAAACGTTGTTCAGTTGTCCTGTAGTCGCCTTGTTTTGTTCGACGAACAATCTAAAAACCTCCAAGATATGCAATTCCCTAAACATTTATTAGAGAGAAAAGCAGCAAATCCACTGCTTTGACTTCAATGCATTCTCAAAACGTCAGTACGTTTTCTTTTTGATTGACCGTTCATACTCGGAGAATGTATTCTTTTGTCCTCAGATAATACACGTCAGTGTTGGGTGTTGCCAGCGTACAAGGAATTCGATCTGATATTAGCTCGACTGGTTCCTGATAGTGCAGGGAGAGAAAGAGAGCTATCAGGGAGAGTTATTTGAGCGCGCTGCCTTGGCGGTGGATGTGGGCCGGCTATCTGGAGGACATCTCGGTGATCTATGAAGGGGACGGTTCGACCTGGGGAAAGCCAATTTTCAACCATTTTCCACAATGCAGAGCTCCAAGACAAATGCGGTGCCGGTGGTGACACTCTATAGAGGAGTTAGATGAGCTTGAATCTGAAGAGATCAGTGGTTATCTGCCTAATCTCCGACACCTCCTGACTCACCGGGACGGATGCAGGGAGACGATGAGAGACGGGGAGGAAAAGACAGATGAAGCGACTGAGATAAATGCAGAGAGAGAACGAGGGGGGAAAAAAAGTGTTTTATTTTGTTGACTTGAAACTCAGGGAAAGCAGAAATTCAACAGTCAGCCTTAAATTTCCTTATTTGGCTGCGGAGATTGTTATTCACAGTGTGAAGTGGTCCAAAGTGTTGCTGCTTTCACTTGATGGGTTGTTTTACACCTTGTTGGCCTGGAACACAGCGGGTGACTATTGGAATATCAATGTCTTCCATTTCAAGGTCTGCTAAGCTACGAAACCTGCGGACAAAGCACGGCTCTTCCTCACAACTCTTGATAATGGGACTGCGTGTGTTTCATTTCCAAGCATAGAAAGTGTCAAAGACTTTTCAGTCCCAATTGGAATAATAATAGTGGTCATAAAATAAGAACATACAGGTTATTATGTGCAATTAGTTCTTTCTTTTTTTTAAAAGCTCATGGCAGGAGGGAGAATATTATGAAACCCTGTTATCGTCATACTTTATTTTAATCCCATCTACAGTCGTGTAGCGGTGCCCAAGCGTTGGTTGCCAAACCCAAGTTGCAGCCAGCTTAGCGCATCCCCAAGGCCTCAAATTGTTACCCATGACTCACCGCTTTGGATACTTCACAGACTGTAATTATTCTAACTTTAAAATTTCTCCTAACTGAACATCGGTCTCGGTTTTTATCCCCTGCAATGTTTCAAACTTAATGTGGTTTCTTGGCATGCAGGGAACGCGCACTGGACTCACACTGAGATGAAACACTGTGCGGCGTAAATCTTACAGGGAGCAGGATTCAGTGCGCCGGCATTGTTTTTCTCCTTTTTGTTTTGGGATTCAAGATATTTGCAGAATTAGATAGCCAGCATTGTGATGCTGCTGGAAGGAAAATAGACGTGAACCTTGATGCTTCTGTACCTGATAAAGAGACAATCTTGGATCGAGGCGTTCTGCTCCAAATGCAATAAAGAAAAATGTGTTTTTAGAAGGGGAGCGTTCCACAGTGTTTTGCGAGTCCTTAAAGAGAAAACAGAAAGTCTGGACATGAAAGATGTGCATGTGTTTGGCAAATCGACTGTCCGCTTGCCAAAACTCTACAAAGATTTTAAATTAGCTTTAATCTGATTTATTCTAACATGTCTGTTTTTTTCTTTTCTTTCCCTCGTCCTGCTGCTGCTCCTCACTGATGGACACACAAACAGGTAATAAACTCATTTTATTATCACTAACGTCTGATTTTCTATCTTTGAATGCTGAATTTATGGGCGATCATTGCTCTTCTTTAAGGCACTGATATTAATAACAGATCCAAGTATATTTATGCCTGCAGTGTTGATACTTCAGGCCACCTGCAAAAATACGCACACAGGATGACTGATGACTAATATTTGCTATTCATCAAATTGAGCCAGCAGCTTAACAGCTAAGGCCCACAAATAGCAGGCAGTTATCAGAGCTTCTGACCTCTGACTCTTGCTTCCTTTCTCAGTTTCATCTCCCTCGCTTGCCTCTTTCTCTCCTCCCTCTAAGGTGCTGGCTCACCTCTCTATCAAACTCTGTTCAACCCTATCATTTGCTCTCTTTGCTGTCTGACCACAGCAGTATTGCCCCAGACCTCTGACTGTCAGGCAGAACAGTCAAAGTTACCGCTGTGTGGAGACATAAAGACATTTCCCTGGAAGCAAATAGGTATCTTTGACAAAGACCTTTCTTGTTTTCCACCTTGTATTTAAAAAAAAAAAAAGAGTCCTCAATCAAACTGGGGGTCACGTACTGCATTTCCTGCTGCTGATTCAGCGCTCTTGACTTGTTCGCACACAAGAGAGAGAGGGGAAAAAAATTCAATAATTCACATAAAAGCAGCCAGTGCATGATGCTGATAAAACGCCAGCCTAGCAGTCTGCAAACTTCAGCACGAATGCAAAGACTGTGAGGTGACAGGGCTTTACCACACCATACATTTATGTGAAGCCTTTATCCAAAGCAAATTACGTTTCTGTAACTGCCTACCTGTACACCTGAAAGGAAAAGTGCACTTCAGGTACGGTGCTGTCACTTTATTATGAAGTGCACCCTCAATCTGTGACGTTCAATACATCTCCCGACATGTTGAAATTTCCCTTTTGTTGCAACCGGCTTTTCTCAAAATGGTCTCATCTACCTCTACTCCAGGTAGTCATTTCCCAGAATGGCCTTTGACACCCTCAAGACCACTGGTTCCCAGTTTTTTAAGGTTTTTTTTTTGGAAAGCCTGCTCGCTATGCCTCGTCACAGGTTGCATAACCGTTCAACCGAAGAGCAATGTTCCCTTTTCAGATTGTTTCTTTGGAATTGTTTTTTTTTCAGAGCTCTAAAGAACTGAAACGTTCTGGTATTTCAAAAGAAAAAAGCAAACATTTGACAAATGTCTTCACAATCTTGCACCCTTGTTATCCCTCTGTGGTCTGCTTGGGGGTAAACCAGTCTTCTAAACAACATGCCTCAGCTGCTTTTCCAGGAGTACATTTAGCTGCTTCCTGGAAATTAAATCATTCTTTTTCTTTTTTTTTGTTTGTTTGTTGCACAACATTGCAGTCAAAGCAGTAAATCTGTGGGGGTCTAAAACCAAAACAACAAGCTAAAAGACACTAAATTGCTGGTTGGAGTTGAGTGGAACCACAGTTGGTTGGTAATTCTTTGTCACCCTGAACAACCCATTACACGTGTTCATTTCATACCACACTGGTTGTTCATCAAATAAAAGATTCTTATACTGACTTTTTTTCTCCATAATATCTGAACAAAAACAACTAAAGAAAAGAAAATATTCAATATCAGAAAAAACAGTGGATCCTGCATTGCAGTCTAGATGACTAAAGGCTGTTTGTGTCAAAACCTTGGCAGGGTTTGGACTGTAACAGGTGGAGTGTGTCACTATCAAAGCCATGATTAGGGGCTCAGTTGCCATGCAGCTCGGCCACCCGCAGTAAAAACACTGAGGCTCAATTTCCTGTCTCAAACTGCCATGATACCTGCTCCCCTGGTCTGAGGTGGATGAAAGCACCGAGTCTGTTTTTCTGAAGTTTTCCTGGACTGGGACAAATTTAACAGCAGTGACAAAAAGCTATTGAATCCAGCTGTTCTGGCGGTGAGCTCATTTGTCTCAGAGAAGTTAACGAACATCGATGTTTGCTCCACTCTCCTAATGTCTCGGTAACGTTTGTATCAACTCTGACGAACGAGTGCTTGGGAAAAGAAGCAGAGTGATGGAGATGTGTATAGTGAACGGCATGTGTTTCAGTTTCTCAGTAACAATTATGTCATCTCTGGCCAATACAGAGAGAGGAGGAGAGAACTTAATTGACTTTTTTTTGCACTCAAGGTTTTTGTCTCAAGTAATCATTGTCACAACCTTGTCTGGTAATAGTTTGGAGTTCAGAGAAAGACAGAAAAGGAGACTTTGTAAAGAAGTGTTGCCCACGTTTCGGTTATATATTTTAACTTCTATCTGTTGGCACACAGCTTTGTCAAACAGCAGGGTCATTCTTGTGATGTGTCCTCCTCTGACCCACAAGGCTGTATAGGGAAGGGAGAAGAAACATTTGGCAGTGATATGTGAGGCTTTCAACAAGCCTCAAAAGCAGAAATGCAACAGAGATAACTGGCTAGAGCTAGAATCCGCCAAGTAAGTTCATAATCGAGTCTGTCAACTTGTACAGACCCAAAGAAATGGTTGTTTTGCAGTTCACTTTTATTTTCATTATACTTACATCTGTTATTTATGTTTTTAATTAATGAATTGTTTTATAAAACAGGGTGTTTTGAACAAAAAATAGTCCATTTGCAACCTACAGAGTCCCATATTCTATCTTGTGCGGGCATAATAACATAATACTAAGCACACATGGTTAAAATAATCACCATATGGGACTGTAGAAACGAGTACATTGGGGCAAGTTTGCTTTAAAGGTCCAGTGTGTCAAATTCAGAGGTCTCTATTTACTATTTACTATGGCAAGCATGGAATATAATATGCATGACTGTGTTTTTATTAATATGTAAAGATGTTGGGTTTTTCCCACCTTTTAGAATGAACCTCTTATATCTCAACACTGCAGGTTGTTTTTACAGTAGCCCAGAATGGACACACCAAACAGTGGCTTGGGTATTATTTATTTTGTGGCCGCCATTGTTTCAAGTGGAGGGTGTTGTAACCCGCAACTACACCCCAAGATGCCACTGAACAGTCTGATCCTTTAAATGAAAATGAATACCAGTCCTATGTTTGTGTGTTAATAGAGCCAAGAAATGATTGGCCTAGCTTTGCATAAAGACTGGACGCATGGGGAAATAGCTGACTTCGATTGACCCCAAGTTCTTAAATGAGCTTGTTTGTTCATTTATTAATTCATACAGAAAGATACATGTAAAACCAATAAGTTCTAGTTTTACTGAGTCACGTACTAAGACAGTTGCTTGGTGAAGAGCAGCTGGGCCTACAGACTTCTTGGAGTTTATGCTGGTTTTCTGTCAACGTCACAGTGATAACAAGAAGTCTTCTTCTATTCTTCTTACACGAGAATAAAATAACCATATTTCTCAAATGTCAAACTATTCAGATTTTCTCCACTAATCAATTAATCGACTAATCCTTTCAGTACTGTCCTCGATGGAGGCGGTAGCAGTGCTCAGGTGGGGGTCAAGCAGGGAAATGTGAAACTTTTTATTCACCTAAATGATTTTTGGTGAGTAGGTGGAGGGAATGTGAGCTGTGACTCAGGCGAGTTACTGAGTATGACTTTGTTTGGTTTTGTTTTGTGGGAGTCAGTGGTACCTCCCCAGGAGACAAAATAAAGTCAGATTACTCGTGCTCTTCTCTCCAAGACCTGTAAAGCGAGTTGCACGCTGTTCCAAGTTGTAAGCATAGCCGTAGCGCAGTGTTGCCTCAAATCTCATTACCACAGCATGTCTTGGAAACGTTTTTGACCGTGGCTGTGAGATTCTGTCATATGTTCAGGGTTGCTGCAGCTGTTGTTATCGTAATAGTGGCAGATGAACTTTGTTTTGCATCCTCTGGCGACAGGCTCCTGTTTTGCATCCACCGTGCCAGAGTTTTTTTTTTTTTTGGCTTTTTTTTTTCTTCAGCGACATTTTAAGAAGAGTGGAGTCGCTGTATCTTCTGCGGCGTGTGATACTTTTCGACTTCTCCTCCTCGTCCTCCCCTGTCAACGAGGATTCTGTTGTGCAAGCTAAATGGAAATGGAGAAAAGGGTAATGCGGCTGACTGCTTGCATCGTTTCATCTCGGGGGGCCCTCCACCTTAAATGTCGGCTGTGACAATGCAAGGTGGCTTGTGTGTGTGTGTGTGTGTGTGAGGAGGGAGGGTGTCTCAGCATTTAGGATGACAGCCAACAGAAGGAGAGGGAGTGAAGAAGCGGAAGCCTGGGACAAAGAGAGACGGTGAAGGCACGGTGTAGGAAGGGGGGAAAAAATGATCTACGATTGCTCTCACTTTGCATTCAATTGGTCTGCAGAGGGATGCAGATTGGACTCTCATAAGTTGTGCGAGCTCAGCCATAGATAAAAGAGGAAATTACAAGCAGCCTAAATGGAGGGAAGCTGCGAGTGAAATAGAATAGCAGCCATTATTCAAATAGGGGATTATTAGTTGGCTGAGTGGCCTTTTGCTCACTGTGGGGCCTGAAAAATATAAGGCTTGCCACCAACCTGGCGCCATGCCACTGCTCTTGTGTTGTTTTGTATATTGTTGTTGTCTGAGGCTGAGATCTCAGAGGGGGGAAGGGGCTTTACCTCCACCGCCCACGTCATCTCTACTCCCACCACATTTCAATCAGATTACAATAAGAGTTGATGACGGGACATATGGCTGCAAAGGACCTCCCTCTGTGGAGACTTAATAAGGAGAGAGTGGAGTAATCCCCCCTCCATTTTTCATCTGCTCCTCTCTTGTCAACCCCACAGGGATGTAAAGCAGCATCAGATTTCAGCCCCCCCCCTTCCCACCTTTTATCTGATGTAATGGATTTGCAACAGTCTCAACCTGGAGCAAAGACTCCAGACAGATCAGCTTTCTAGGGGGAAGATGGCAAAGTCTCAGAAAAGTGTGGGAGGGAGTGAAGAAGTGAGTAACGCTAATGTTTTAGAGGGCCAATATGGAAAACCCAAGGTGCTATCCTCAAATATTTTGTTTTGTCCACAACCCAAAAATGTTCAGTTTATTGTCACAGAGGAGTAAAAACCCAGAAATGAACATAATTCAAACTGATTATCAAAGTAGTTGACAACTAATGATCAATCGGCTAATCGTTGCAGCTCTGAAGGCCATGGGACAGTGCAACTCTGTTTATTGTGCACTGTAAATATGAACAGTCAAGTGGGAAAACATTGTAAGGTCAGACTGCTGGTTGTAATTATGAGAAGGAGAACTTCTGGCGTTGTCTCAGCTGGCAAAATAACTCCAGGAGCGTAAACACACTGGTGCCAAACAGGAAACCTATCATCGATGTCATTAAATAAAAGCCAGCGTTAGGACGTATACATTAAATGCAACCATTCGGTGTTGACAGTGTTATTATATCTGCTTGAGCTTTTGAGTAACGCTGCAGACAAACGCAGGATGCGCTCTCTCCTCGCCCTCAACATCTTGTTTACTGTCTCCATTCTCAGGCGTGGAAGGAACCAAACGCGGTGACTGGTGGAGGAAATAAAGATGAGATGTTGCCGTAGCAGGATGGAGAACTGAGAAGATGAAGTGATTAGTGAACAAGGGCATGTGGGGTGGTGGAGGGATTACAACAGACTTGTTGTTTGTCCATCCCTTCGTCTCAAACAATGCTAGGAAGGGTCTGCTGGACAGGGACCAAAAAAAAAAGAAGGGAAACAGGTCTAATTTATCGGGTGATTCAGATGAAAGAAGAAGAAAAGGTCACAAAAAGAACAAGGTTAGAACTTTTTAACTTGTTTTCTATTCAGGTAAGGAGAGATTTAGGGACCGGCGACCAGTCGGCGTTGCTCAAGTGCACCTCAGTGGTGCTAAGGAGGGAGGGGCAAGTGCCACCACACCCGGATTTACCCTGTCTGATCCTTCGGATCACAAGCTCTCACCTTTAGGCCACCGCTTGAAGACCGACTGAAGATACAAAGGCCCGCTCTAATTGTTTATGTGCGCGAGGAGAAAATATATTCGCGTTTTCTGCCGCGTCATCGGAAATCCTCTCACCGTGAGTTGACCTTGCAGCATGTACACTAGCTCATTCAGCCCGGTGAGAACTGTTTGAGCAGCAGTTAGCCCCAGATGTGTATCAGTCTCGTCTCATGGCGAGCGGCCAAAGTCTTAAAAAGACACACTTTGCTAATCTCCCTCATGGCGACTTTAAATAATCCACTTTCTCTCTATTTTTCTCCGTGTAATTATTCTTAGGTGGCTTCGTGTCATTATTTATCATCACGCTCCTCTTTCATCTGTAGTCTTATCTACAGAGCCAGCGCCTTCTGCCAGCTTCACCAGGACTATGGCCAGCTACATAAACATTTTACTGACAAGGACGGTCAACTGTTTACTGACGAAGCAAAAGTCTTACTGGCAGCAGCCACATTGTGGGTGTGGATCTGTGTGTGTGTGTGTGTGTGAACGAGAGAGAGAGAGAGTGGAGGAGAGAGGATGACAAAGAGAGCCCCTAATGTACGACCACTCTTGGTTTGGACACCTACAGGTCTCCCTGCAGGGACCCATTTGTCGAATGCACTTAATGCTGCCTCAACCTTGGACTGTACTACAGTATATGTCTGAGCACTACAAAGTAGTTGAAGAATAAAGGAGGGCTCTTTCTCTCCCTCTCTTCTCATCCACTCACGCCTTCATTTCCGTGTACTCTACACCTCCTCTCCTTCCTGCACCCCTCCTGTGCGCCTCCCACAGGCCCTCTGTTTCATTCCTCTCCCACTTTTTCTTTTTTTTCTTCCTTCTCCATCTTAAGTGTTATCAACACATTGTAAAAGATGGATCAGTCTTGCCAAGGCAGCAGAGAGCAGATACTGCCACTGAAGTTCCCAGATTAATTCTAAAGTCCAGGTCGCCTCCTTGGTTTCACCTTTAAAGGGAGCTTTAGTGCTTTAATTAGCTAAATGTTAATGTCAGCATGCTTTTTTTTTTGTTTACTGTATACTGTTTACCATGGCATCGAATTAGTTTGCTAATTTGCACTAAACACAAACTCCAACTGAAACTGATGAGAAGGTAAGATGCTATTTTGGTCATAAATCCAACTATTAAATGAAAAAATTGACCCTTTGATAAAGTCAGAGCCTCATCGAAGTCATTAGGATTGATATTCTGGGTACCTTGAACATCTTTGAGAGTTTCGTGGCAATCCATCTGACAGTTGTTGAGCTATTCCACTCAAAATCTGAAATGTCAACCATATGGTGGAGCTAACGGAAAGGTCAGAGGATCACCAGAGTCATTAGGGTTCATCATCAGGGGACCATGTGTATCCACACGTGGACTAACCAAATGGTCATGATTGCCATCCCTAGAGCTGCGTTGATAGTGTGGATAAAAATAAATACTTATATCTGACTTAGAGAAATGTTACTCAAAAAGCTGTGGGCTGTGGACACAGTTCAAAGGTGTAGAACTTTGTAAACAGACCTATACAAAGCAGAGTTCTTAAATAAAAGTTGACCAAAGGTGAAATGAGCTGCGCAAAAACTAACCATTGCAAGCAAGGTCTAATGTCAAAACTTGATATAGTCTGCCTGTTACTGACCGCCTGTTAAACTCTTCAATGCTGTGTGCAAATCTTTTCCTTCACATCAACATCAACAGAGATGTCTTTCCCTAGAATTCTTTTTTACTCATTGCAAGTGCAACTCATTCAATACTAGTATCTGAATGCACTAAAATATAGCTTGAAAGGACTAGTTTGTATGATTTAGTGGCACCTAGTGGATTAGTTGCTGATTGCAACCCTGTCACCTGACCCTGTGCCGACCTAGCAGGAGAAATGGTGGCTGCAAAATGCCCTATCTAGAGAGAGTGTTTAGTTTGTGCGTTCATGGCTACTGGCCGTCCAACATGACAATAACACAGCAATTCTTACACACTTATGAAAACATACTTATAAGCTTAATATATTATATCTGTCCCGTATTCTACAAACTGTGACCTCTAAGTCCAACACGCTGGACCTGAACTGCATATGCAAGCATGCACTGGTCATAGCGGGAAAGCAACGGAGGCCTGTCCAATGGAGTAGCTGCCGCACAATAACCTCATACTTCCATTTAACCCACACATTGAATTGCAGCCAACTAGAGCAGTCCTTATTCAAAGTCAAATAGCAGACATATCCGTTGAATGAATTGTTCCACACTACCAGCATCAACTGATTCACTGGAAGAGGAGGTGGCGGTGGGACACAAAGCGGAGATATTACTTTGAAAAATCGCTGACTTGTGAAGCTGAGTGTTGTAACCCTCTGGGCAAGTGGGATATATGCCCTGGTTGAACGCTGAAAGGACTGCTGTTTTATTGCTCTTCTATTGTCTGCGATGTCTTTGATTAAGTTTAGCACAGTGGTTGTTTGAGGACTCTTTGAAGACAAATGTTTCTCTGCCTGCAGTGGTGTGCTGACTAGGGCAAAGAGTGAAACAAAAAAAAAGCATTAATGTGCCAGATGCCAGCTCCAACCTGGACTTCATATTTCTGTACAGGTGTGTCTGTGGAAGAGAGGAAATTGGTGTGAGGACAACAGCTGCTGGCATTTGCAAACAGATAGCCAATGCCGACTCACTGACACACAATACACAAAGCTTCCCACCGCCAGTGGGTCTGTAGAGACCAGCTGCCTGTGTCATTGGACATTCAGGCCAGTCAGCAAGCTGCTCAGTATAGCCAGACCAAGCCACTGGGTCTGAACTCTGAACATGTCCCATGTCAGGGTCAGGCAACTTGCTCTGCTCTTGTTCTTATACTCTCATACTGTATGTCGTACACGCTCATACACAAACACTGGAGTACATAATGCATAGTGTGGCTTGAATTTTGATTGGGGAGTTCAGTATTACTGTCTGTGGATGCACGTCAAGTCATGTTTCAGGTTCATTTGCATAACCCATTATCACATACAGTCTCAAAGGGCTTTTACAGGTCACTGTTCCCAATCCAGCCTCGGCTGTCCAAGGAGAACTTCACACCTATCCTGTTTTTGGAGTGGTTGAAACAGAGCAGAAAGGGTCTTGGCCCACTTCCATGTGAACTTAGAAGGTTAGTTTGTCATGCGGTCGCAAAGTGGACCAACCAGTGCGGTTGTAGATTGGTGACGTTTTCAATGCAAAAGTTAAACTCCTTTACGTAATCCATCTGCTGTTCATGGCAGCTGTCACGGAAGTAACCGTCAATATTATTACCCAAGATCATTCAGTAACTCCTATCATAGAGGAGAATGGAGATTTATCCATATTTATTATCCATTTATTCATATTTTATCCGTCTCTCACTCCGTGTGTTTTGTAAGTTTCTCGACAAGTGACTTCAATGTGGTAACCACAACAGTGAGTACCTAACTAAAAGATGAACAGGAGATATGGAACATACACAGTAATGATCAGAGTTGACGGTAATAAAGTTTTCTTTTGTGGGTGGGGGGTCGTGTCCATGTTGAACTGTATTGTCACACTTCAATATGTATCGTATTGGAGTGCGATGAAGTGTGAAGCCAAAAGTGGGGAAAAAAAGAATCAATGTCTCAGCCTAGTGTAACGCAGCCCAGTCACCGGTCATAATGTGCCCTGTGCCATGGCTCTTCGTATACAGTGAATGTATTTAGCATTGACGTGTACTGACACAGCTGCTGACTCTTTCCAGAGCTGAAACATTTCTTCGATTTTTGAATTTCCAGTTAGCCTCTGATCTAAACTGACCACAAGGTCAAGAGACGCACAAACAGCCATGTGTCAATATGTAAACTCTTGTTTTCCCGAACTCTGGTAGGAAAACAGCAACGGTCAATAAATGAATCCTCAGTCTGGGGTTGTCCATGTCTCTCTCTCTTTCTCTCTCTGCCTCACTTTCTCCTATTCAGACATGACCCCAAAAAAGAAGCCACTGTATGCGCAGACAAAGTAAACCGTAATGCTGTAAATCAACCGTCCCGATATCTTTAATCAAGGCTCCTTTTGTCCAACACAAAGGGCAGAACGGGCAGAACTGATTGAACCTTCCCCTGTTGAGAGGTGAACAAGAGTGAGACAACCAGACTTTGGGAATAAAGACTGGTTCAAACTGTGACAAATGTAGCGTGAGATGGGGGAGATCATCGGTGCAGCAGTGTGAGAAACGCGTACAGTCATTAGATTAGCCAGATTTTGTAAATCATCTTCATTTTAAGGTGTTACTGAAATCGAGGAAGTCAAAAATGTTGGTTCGAATGTGCAACTATGTGCTACATCTACAAACAGCGGCTGACAATTAGTGTAATAGTTTGTCCTTTACCTTGGCTTTCTTTTCCAAATAAGTTCGGCTGCGTGACTGCTTGTGTTTCTTGAACAATGGGACTTCTTTAAAAGCGTTCATTCTACGTCCTTGGTCCATTCTGAACATGCCATCGAATCGCTGCTGCAGACAAAAAAAAGTCAAATCAATAGAACAACAAGAGGGCGAGCAGAAATATTGATATTTAAGTCGTTGCCACTTTTCACGGCTAGATGGTTTTTATGACCAACCACCGCACCCAGGCTTCCCTTTCCCTCGACTCCATAGGAAACGTATGAACTCTTTGCTCTTGGCTGAATGTATGGTTACACACTAGTAACAATGCTCACCGATATGCATGGTTTCTGATACTAATACACATCCGCTCGGCTGTCTCAGCCACCCACACACACACACACGTGCAAAGAAACAACACACCAGCACAATCCTCTCTCTTACATGACTCATACACTGCTGCCCCCTCATTCATCAATAGTGCCAGAACAACTGGGCCAGGGGTCAGCGTGCCACTGCAGCAGTCAGGCAAGTAGAGGTAGAGAGGGATTTAACAGCAGGCACCGTGCCCTAAAGAAACAGCTCCTGCCTGCCTGCCTTCCTGCCAGATTAGCGCTCCATTCCATCACGAGCCTGGAAATGCACTGCTGATGTGTGTCGGACTTTGATATGCCTGTCAGGTGACGCCAAACCACATGGCATCGCACCCGGCCAGACAGCCGTAGGAATGCGTTGGTATGTGTGTGTGTCTGTGTTGGATAAATTACAGGGATGGTGCGAGATTTACTACTGTGCCAATCTGTCCATGTGCGCTGGATGCCCAAAGTGTGTGTGTGTGTGTGTTTGTATCTTTTTGTAGTGCTGGATGCCTGTCAGGTATGGCACCACCATGGCACCCTATGTTCCATG
Organism: Larimichthys crocea; assembly: GCF_000972845.2. Lineage (NCBI taxonomy): Eukaryota > Metazoa > Chordata > Actinopteri > Sciaenidae > Larimichthys > Larimichthys crocea. The sequence continues at coordinate 20,390,006 of NC_040026.1, forward strand.
CGCCTGCGTCTATATGTGTGTATGTGTGTGATGACTGGACCAGTTGGCGTTGTGCGACGGTGCCATTTCCAAGTCCCTGTGTCGACTTTTTTGCTCTCTCTCTCTCTGTGCCTGTTACTGATGCATCGACCTCTATCTTGAAGGATAACAAAATTCTCATAAGCACCCTACAGCAATCCACAATGAAAGCCACCCACGTCCGGAGGTACAACGGATGAATATGAGCTCTTTGTTCTGCTTTTGATGGTTTCTATATCAGGTCTTTGCAAGCGAGCGCTGCTGTGATTTCTTTTTGGATCGTTTTGAGTCTTAAGCATGCTTTAATGGTCATCTCCACTTTTCTCTGATTTCCCCCCTCTCTGAAATCATGACTGTTTTCAGCTGTTTGGTCTGTAAACTGATGTAAATTAGTGTAAAAATCCCCATCGCTGCTTCTCAGATCGTAACATGATGTCTTCAAATTGCTTGTTTTGTCCGACCAACGGCTCAAAACCCCCCAAAACGATCAATTTACAACTGTGGAAGCAGCTGTTTCACACAACTGAAACAGTACACGTCTGGCTTCTTCTTCATTCTTCACACTTTTTTTCTTTTTTTATGAACTTGGGAGATCCCGAAAGGCTATAACCTGAGCTGGACTGTCAGTAGTTGTCAGACACATAACACGCATTCCATCGCAGAGATTGGACGACAGCGTGAGTGACAGCTGTATACCGGCGTGCCTCTGCGGTCCTCCTCTTTTCATCGCCTCGGGCTGGGGAGATCTCACAGCCTACATCTGAAACTTTATTACACCGCACTGGAGAAGCACCGAAAGGATGGATGGATGAATGGATGCGTACACAGATGAAACCTGAGGAAGACTTCTTCTTTCTGGGTCGATATGGGCCAACGTATATCCAGTGTATTGTTATCTGAGAGCTGCAAAGTCTCAGGGAACCAAGCCTGGGTGTGTGTGTCTATTTTTAGCTGAAGTATAGGCCTCGGAGGTGGTAGAGAGTAGAGTGAGTGTGTGTGTTGCCTTCTTCCAGATAACTGACATACCGAGGGAAGTGGGTCAGCACAGATTTTCTTTGAGGGGTGCATCTCATTCAGCCAGAGCCAGCAAACTTCCTCTAGGATTTAATAAAGGTGCTCAAGGAAAGGGATAAAACAAAGTACATTAAAAAGTACCCTCTCCTCTGAGTCTCATTAAGCAAGCGCCATATACGAGAACTCTGTTTGCATTTGAACATTGGTTCCATCCTCTGGTTTCTAAAAGCCTTTGTTCCAGTTCTCTCTCTTTCCACCTCTCCCTCACCCCCTGTTTCTCCGTTTTCTCCTTCCTCACTCCGGCTCGGTCTTTCCCTTCCCTCTGAAGCCTGCATCCAGCTAACAGCGGTGACACTGCGTCTAAGCTATCTCTCCCTGGCAGACCTCGGCACTGTGGAATCACTTTGTCTGGCCCGAGCCCCCGTGTCATCTGCATGTCCTGAGAAACGAGAGAGAGAGAAAAGAGGCAGATAGAGAGAGGGAGATAGAAAAGAAAAAAACAAGGAAAGCCAGGGAGACGCAGAGAGACGGGAACATACGCACACACGTGTAAAAAAGAGATGTGCATAAAAAGGAAGACGAAAGAAGGGTAGATAGTGCGGTAAACATCTCTTTGACATTTAGTTTTTGGTTTCCTGTACGTGAACATCAGATGTTCATTTATGCACGGTGCAGAGGTGAAGGTGGGAATCTCAAAAGCCAAACAAATAGAATATTTCCATGGCTAGATACAATTAAAGTGTTTGATTTGAATTCTTTTTGTGACACTCACCTGTGTTAATAAAGCGAGCACTAATGGAAAATGCTCGTCCGCAGATTTGAATGAACTTCTGCATGAAATTCAGAAAGAAATCGACCGTCAAAAACCGATGTCACTCTCTCTCTGTGTTTGTGTGTGCACGTGTCAACCCACCTCTTTCCTTCCCCGCTACATGCCTGCTTCAAGCCATGCACGCTATTTCCAGAAGAAATGCTGTAGGCTACCACCTGTGTGCAACGACGCCTGAAATCTTTACATTGCATTGCCACTCTTCGCAACACACAGGTGCATCATCACAAAGGCAAGTGAAGCCAGAGTTAGCAGCTAATTCTATAAATCATACAACTGACCTGTGACTTCTCTCGCTTTGCACCAAAGCCCCTTGTTATATTCTTATATCTGGTCGTAACACCCTTTTTTACTGGGACATGCAACCATACAGCGTTTGAAATTCAGAAGGATGTTTACAGTTGTTGTGGCCATTTCATTCTAATGGAAGAAAAAATGGAAAAATGGAAGTGTCCGTCATCATCAAAATCCTTGACTAGATAGAAATATGGACGACGTGACGCCTCCCCAAAAGTGAAGCTGCTACATCTCAAGCGTTTCCTTCATGTTAACGAATGGGACATAGACTGAACTAAAAAAAAATCAAAGCACACGTCGTTTGCCAAAGATGATTTCTTAGTTTAGGTAGTTTTCATTTTTCATTATGGGCAGGGGGGTTTCAGGTCTGTCAGGATTGACTGACATGAGTTGATCAGTGACTCTATCTCCTGTATATGGGCTAGGAACATGCGATATGACAGACAGACAGCCTGTAATGTCTCTGAAGCAGAGACTATCCAGGTGGATTCATGGACTAAACTCTGATAATCTACCTGTGTGTGTTTATTTCATGTACCAGCTTCTAAATCTGAGTCTGACTCACAATTTACGCCGCAAAATAATGACACGAAGAGGTCGTCCATCTTGATATACAGTCTATGGTTTAGATACATTTCAGGTTTGGGAGTAAAGTAAAGTAGAGGAAACTTTACTGTACCTTAGGGGAAATGTGGCTCGGGCACAATGCCACAGTCCTTTTGCTTCACACTAAAGAAAACCATCACAACAGAGAGGCAGGGAGAGATGCACAGTGAGGCTTTCAATGGCTTTCATCAACTCGTGCTGTATTTTGAGCATGTCAGGTCATTCACTTGCTCCAAGAACAAAATCACAGCTACAAGAAAGTTAACACAGAAAAGCAAACATGGTGTTGATGGCCGGGGCCGGCAACGATTTAAGATGCAGTCAGTTTCCATGGGAAGTAAACAAGAGGACACGATGTCAAACATCTATTTGACATTTTTGTTTTTTCGCCGCAATCATTCAAGCTGCTCGAATTTTAGAAGCAACACCAAATTTCTCATTTTTTCTGCCGTCGTCGGGCTGCCAACTCGAGGCTGCCTGTTCCGACAAAAATGGGCAGCTTATGGCTCTCTGTTCAGAACTGACAGTCTTTTTAACCCTAGCCTTAGCTGGCCTCATGCGGTTTCATATTCCGGGGCCCCCATCATGGCAATCTCTTTCTGGTTCTCACTGTGGACTCCAATCTGAGCTCTCAAAGCCAGACATCAGCTCTGTTGTCAGACGAGAGAGAGAGAGGGAGACAAAGAGAGAGAACTGGTTATAAGAGGATACTTTCATGTCCTTTTTGATTATTTTAATTCGCGTACGGATCCGTTCTGTCTGGCTTTGCAGCTGCAGGCTCTCGGTCTCCAGTGGCTTGCCTCGAGAAGCACGGATGATTCACTCTCTTCTTTTTCTCTCCACGTTATCGGTTTTATTATGTTTCAGATGTTGATTCTGTGTTTGATTCTGTTATCCTTGACTGTGCATGCTTTTAGTCATAACACTGATGGAAGGGGTAATACCAAAGGCAGAGGAAATTTAGGAGGAGTTGAACTGAAGATCAGTAGTGGCGAGCAAAGGGAAAAAAAAAAACAGCTTCTTTTTTTTGTTGTTTTCCCTCCGGCTGTGTACGTTTCAGTTGAAAACAAGATTCTCGATATCTCCGCTCGCCTCAGTTCTATTTTCTCTTTTCTTTGGCAGCATTGGCGAAGAGGAAGTTACTCATTCCAAGCCGGTACCAAACTTTAGAGGGAGGTTTGAACTTTAAATACGCCGTGTAATTTTACAGCGCGGCTGACCCCCGCCGAGAAAATCAATAAGGTCGTCAGTGGCGCTCAGAGTAAAACACACACTGAACCGATGCTCTTGACCTAAAAGACCCAAGAACTAGTTCTGTTTCAGTGAGCGCAGAAAGTGGTTTAAAGAAGAAAAAAAACAGAACAGTTGTGATGTTTTTAGTGTCGAATCCAAATGGATGGTTTTGGGAAAATCCCATCACGTCTCATCTTGTTAGTTTGAGCTCATATTCTGCACAGAGTTAAATTTAAGTAATCCGTGTCCAAACATTTGTTTTTACGGAGCCTCGCGTCATTGCCAAGAGAGGTAACCACGGATGAAGCATCATGCATACCCCGCTGCCTTTTAATGCATCACTTCTAGCAGTTACAGCCATGCTAATGGACTTCCAGGCACCATCAACACCAACCCTTTAAACCCAGTCAAACCTCACAGGGCTGAAACTGAAACCGGCCACAACTCCAAAAGATTTTATTTCGATAGAACGAACTGCTCGGAGAATTATTCAAGGTTTGTTTTATTTTCTGCAAACGGCTTATTGAACTCGAAAAGTTGAGTAAACCCGTCGAGTGTTTACTATTTCGTCTGACTCCTTATCAAATTCTGAACATTACTGTCTGCCCCTGCAGATGTGCTCTTCCATTCCTGCCCACAACAATATTTGTGATTGAAAATATATCTCACCCCATCCTATAGGGAAAATAAGATGGGCTCTTTTAACTCTAAAGAACTGCTCATACTCTGGATAATAAGCTCTCTTTAGAAGACATCAACTAAAAATAAGCCCCATTTTAAAGGCAGTGATCAAGTTGATTGCCCACATTAGAGTAAATACAGCCCTCGCTTTACAGCTTTTGCATTGGGACCCATGGGATACCGATTGAGCTGAGGCCTTCTATTTTATATTCCACTAATAACACACAGGAATTGTTTTTGTTGGGCATGCAGACATCAATACATATGCTGCTGTGCTGACACGGTGCAGCACACCTCCGCATCCACATTTCACTGTTTTGTGGCCGTAATAAAAGTGCAAGTCAATAAACGTAGGCAGAATAGTGAGGCCCCCCGCCGACGAAACCATCGGGTGCGCCGCAGCAAGTAAACAAAAAGAAAAAGAGGGTGACACGTAATGCTAAATGCCGCATTGTTCACGAGATGTGGTCCAGCAAACAATCGAACTGATTTCCACAGGAGCCTGTTACGACCGCGGCGTTTAAATCAACAGGTGCCGACAGCATCGCCGTCATTAGTCATGTGTGTCAGCTCTCGTCATGTTGTCTTTTATCAGAGTTGCTAAAATGTAGGGAATTTTTTTAAAACAAGCACCAAAAACGAGAGGGTCACTTGACCTGCTTCTTCAATAAATCGACTAGTTTCCATGCAGTCGAGTTACCCACATATCTCTAAAAGAAATCCTCACGTAAAATGCCGTCGTCTACTGGAACAAACCAAAGCTCTCTCCCTTTTCCCGGAGTACTTTCCTATTTGAGGATAAACAAGTCTTGAAGGCTATATATGGGATAAAATAATTTGTCAAGATGGATGTGTTTTGCTGTGCAGCACCATGGACAGCGGCTGCTCCGGTATGATCACAGCTTGCACCTGAGCGCCAAGCAGACAAAAGAACATGAGCTTCCTTGAGTTATTTTTGTATTAATATCTGCAGTCTGTTTGGACCCGCATGCAGTATCATCCAATATTTGTCAAACTATATTTTGCAACTGTAATTCCAAATGAGTTCTTAATCATATTACCCCCCCTCCCCAAACCACAAGCTTCTGTGTAAGCATTCAGTCCTGCTTTTTGCCTCGGTGTGTTACAATTCAGTCTTGTTTTTGTTTTTTTGCTCTTTTCTCCTTCCATGTCTCCGGCTCTGCCTCCCTCTCCTCCCGTCACCGTTGCTCCCAGCAGTAGTTTTTAGATTGATCCAAACTTCCATGGCTCTCCCTACAGCGGCATATCGATCAACTGAGAGGCAAGGAAAGAGAGACGGGGAAGAAGGACAGAGCTGGAGGAGGTGTCCTCGCTGTGTCTCATTCTTCGTTTTTTTTTTTTTTTTCCGCCCTCGGAACAACAATGGAAAGAGAGACGGAATGAGACAGATGGAGGATCTGTGATGTCAGCCCCCTCTGACAGGTCTTTTCAGTCAGGAACAGGTAGAGACTGGCAGGAACAGTGCGTCAGTGAGGCATGCTGCTTCAAGTACTTACAGTACTTTCTTTATTATGACAAGTGGAGAGAGGAAAGAACATATCCAACCCACAAAGCCATGCATACTAACTCGGGACTCTCTTATCTATCTTATTTTTTTGTAGTTTTGTCATTCTTCCAACTAATAATAATTTTGTAGTGACTAATTAGTTGTTGAGAGCTGGGAGTTGGGACAAAAGAGGCATGAGGCGGGATGTATTTGGAAGAGAAAACAAAGGTTTGAAAATGGACTTTGTGGTTCAGCTTTAACCTACAGTAGCATACACTACACTTTTCATTTCCAATGTGTCGGGTGTGCTCCCTTTTTAAATTTTGCCTCTAAATAAATTGGTTTAGATAATCTGTTGGATTGTCCCCAACCCATCTGTTCAACTCGTCACTGATTCTTTGTAGCAATGCCCGAGCATCTACTTTGGTAAGTGCAATGTTATCACGGCAAACAGAAATGCCACAGATCCCAATGGTCAGTTGTTAGTTTTGCTGCAGTTTCTAGTTTATGAATCTCCCGTATCGGGCTGACCTTATGAGATAACATCGTCATACATCTGGTTTACCTGCAGATTGACAGTGGCTCGGGTTGTGCTTAGGTGGCCAGCATCATCCCAACAATCAGAAATTGCTCAACTCACTCGCAAGATGCAGTGATAGAGGTTGACGGCCAACTAAAGCAACCTGCGAAGGACAGTGATGCATTTGTCCTGTCATCCAACTGTAATTAAACCAAAACCTTTGCTCATTTAACAGAGCAATAAGAGCATGAAGTCACATTTTCAACCCCCTACAGTCATAGACTAGATTTCTTTCCCGGTTGAACTCTGACCTACTGTTTGGTGGTTTGGTGGATAATCTGATAAATTAACATTTTATTTACAGCTTGTGTGATGATCTGCCCTGTTTTGTATATTTTTTGGGATGTCACCTCCACAATCTAGGCAATCTCAAGAACTCTGAGAAGGTTAAGCACGGGTAGAGCAGGAAATTAGATCATCTAATACACCTACACATGACTGTCGAGTTCTTTTGGCTGGAAATTCCCTGGGAGTTTTTAGCCCAAGCCCCAAGTCTGGAGACATATTCATTTTTAGCATGAATTGTTCATTAATGTTTGACAAAACCATGTCCCTATATTTTCATTCACGTTCTATGAACGCATTAAGTAGAAAACGCTGACTCTCGTCATCCTGGGACCTGCATGAACAGTTCTGGCTGTGACCTATTTTGGATCCCCACCTGCGATTCAAGCAACACTGCATTTTTTTTGCAAAGTCGATGGAGTTTCCAGCACAGACGAAAGAAAGAAGAAAATATTTATTTGAATGTGTTTCGTGTCAGAGCAGAAGCTGGGAGGCGTGCAGACTACTGGAGGCTGACTTCTCAAATTCTGACTTTTGTTTGTAACACCTTGGAAATTAGCATCCGAACAAATGTACTGTGTTTGCATGGATGTTCCAGCAACCTTTGAAAGAAAAGTTCACCAGATTTAGTCAGTATCAAACCCTCACCCTCCTCCACTTTCAGGCACGCTGAAACTGCAACTGATTTTATTCTATTTTTATTTTTTTATATATTAAAAGCACTCCTCCGTCAGAATAAATCAATAAAAGTTTCCTCTCACATACACACACACGTGTTCTGACAGCTTTTTCACTCTTGTCTTTTGATATTAAACGCAAAAGATCAAGTTTATATTCAGCGTGGAGTCTACATTTCCTAAGACGCATGACAAATAACTCACGATACAAATAATACTTGCGTCTGACCCCCGCCTGTCAGGCACAAGTGGGAGGCAAAGTATGATATCAGCAGAGGTTTTCGTGACCTTTTTCTGTGTAAGGTTTGTTGGCCCATATTGAAGCAATCCGCTGAATGCAAGCAAGCCCTCTTCCTGGAGAGTCGATGTCGATCCATTGCCTGAAGCCAGCTAGCCATTTGGCCCTCTCTGCACCTCGCCTCTCTTTTCATTGTCTCTCTCCCTGTTGCTGCCTCGGTCGCTCTATAGCTCTGCCAGCTGAGCGAGTTGTCTGGCACCTCGGAGGAGCACAGAGGGAAGGAAGGGAAAGAGGTTGACCAACAGATGTATAAGGAAGCCTATGGCTCAATCTTTTCTTTTCAGCATTTCATCATTGCTTTAGTGATTTGCCCTTTCAGTAAGTTGTACATGAGCCATGTTGTACTAGTGGAGTAAACTGAGGCAAAACAAGTGTTTGACTTTAAGGTAATAGAGACAGACAGTGGTTTAGTGCAGGGTATATTCAAGTGAACACAGTGTACCTACTTATATTTCGATCAGGGTTGGGTAAAACACTTCTTACCCCTCTTGTGCATCATTCAGTAGTGTTATGTGAGCTGAATTTCTTTTTCTAGGAAGGCGAAGGCATGACACAGTTGTCCAATTTCCATGAGTGGAATAAGAAATAAGGAATACTTCACTGAAAATGCATAATTATGTACTTGTCTCACCCATCTGCGGGTCAGTATCGATTGCAAAATTTGCACCTCTTCTGTGTCTAATGTTGATTTCGTAATGATCCTTACTCCCCGAAGTCAAGCAGCAGAAGTTAAGTATGCAATGAGCAAATAATACAGAGCAGCTAAATATGCAAGAGAGGTCTTTACACGTCGCTGTGTATATCGCGGGGCATTTATGCTTTGCTTGACGGGCCGCTTTAAAAGGAGAAATTTAACCACGAATTAATGAGTGTACTCACTTCTCTGGGCACCACTACTACACCGCTTGAGACAGCTGCTGTGTTTACATGCATTTATCTTAAGTAATCGGATTGCCGGCTGCAGTAACCTGATTTCTTAAACGTCCGTAACCACGGTACGGGATTAAGGGAATCTGATTAGGCCGCGTTTCTTGTAGAGGAAGCAGAATTCTCTTCCATGTATGTGTTTAACCGCTTTCGTAATTGGTGTGACACCAATGCTGGGACTGGTTCTATGAGTCTAAAAGGTGGTTTCCACAGCTGACAGTCCTTTCGTTAAAAATAAATATGAAGATACATTTGTGCTCTGTCAAAAATAAGTAAAGAAATGGAAATGTGAGCATGGAAGTGTTGCATATAAACACAGATTTGTAAACTCTGCATTGCCTGTTTACTAGAGGCAGTGTAAATGTGTTGTGCAATTTCCTGTGTCACTTGATTTTAAAGTGATCATGCCAATTTTAAGATGGAGACGGAAACGGCAGAAATGTGAAAGCATACAAAAGAAAAGGTTGGGCCCTCGGTGGGTCTCTTCCATCAACATATGATCAGGAGGCATAAATAAATTAAGACCTGACTGCATGTTTCAGATTTTGAACTCTATATTTTACATGTTTTTATTTTCTCTGCTGCCTCCTTAAACTCTGTGACAGCTACAGTCTCTTCCATTATGCAAATTGGAAAAAAAAAAAAAACCTGCCGCTACTGTTTATTTCTGCAGCTGCATTCGCTTTCATACCGGCAAAATGTGTACATAGTCCCTTTTAGCATAACGTTCAGTTCGTCTATCTGCTACACTATATACACAATAGCTTTTTTGCTTTCAAACACAGATCTCTGTTATTTTGACTCTGTTCAAACATGACAGAACACACGATAAGGGAGATTTGCAGCGGGGTTTTTCTCTCCTCACCATGATGGAAGCATCACTGGAGAACAGCACAGAGTGTGAAAATATCATCAAGGAAGATGAGTTTACATATGCTGCCTCAGTGATGAAATATAAATCTTATTTTGTGGTTGACCATATGGTGCGTTGGGGGGACGGGGGGGGGCACTACCTCCTCATGAATTTCATGATCTATCAGGGAAGACCACGACGTCTGGATGGCATGGTGGTCCCAGTGGTTATCACTGTTGCTTCACAGCAAGAAGGTTCCTGGTTCGAAGCGGTGTTTCAGTCCAGAGACATGGAAGTTGAGTGTTGTGAATGTGTGGTCCAGCATGTACCCGGCCCGGCTGAGAATGGGTTTATCTCCCTGCCACCCTGATGAGGATAAGCAGTTGTGGAGCACTGTCTATCTAATATAGCTGTACAGCAACCACATGAATACATAATTGACAAGATGTCAAAGTAAAGCTATTACATTACGTTTTACAAAATGTGTATCAAGCACAACTGGAGACTGATGTTGGGGAGTACAGGGTGATTGTTGTCTTTCACCTAAAGCTTTACCCTCTCGGTTCACAGATGTGGAAAATATATTCTTAACATTTCTGTGTGGAGGCGAATTCATGTGCAAGCGCCACTGCTTTTGATCAGGTCAAAACTTTTTGCAATTCAAATGCATGTAGACGTTTCTTAAACTCTTCAAGTAACACAAGTTCCAAGTGTCATGGCATGATAGAACTTATCAAATGATGTGTTCTTTTGATGTGCAAACTATCCATAAATCCGGTTGTTCCAGGTCATAAGCTTCGGGAACTTTCACATACACGCAGAACGGTGGATTTTACAGTTTCATAATCTAGACTCTGGTCTTAGCGAAAGGCTGTTACCTCCTCTGTAAGTCGCTTTGGATAAAAGCGTCTGCTAAATGCAATGTAATGTAATGTAATGTAATGTTACATACCTCTGCTCTATACATACTAATTCACATCTTTTAGGTTGACGTAAAGCAAATGCAATTCATCCAAGTGCACAAAAATAGGAACGGGTGATAATAGTGTTCAGTGTTGATATGACCTCAGGGTCGGAACAAATGTACTTGCACAATGGTGGATATGTGCTGTCACCTGAGATGCACTCTGGCATTGCAACTAATGCATCACCTTTTGTTTGTATCCAGGGAAACACAGTAATGCTTTCTGTACCGAATGCCTTAGATGTACTGAGAAGATACCGAGATACTGAAAGCACACACAGACTGTATTTCTTCACACACGTTAAACCCCTCGACGATCCTTAAGGATCAAGGATGTGGTGTCATTTTCAATAGGTTTATTGCTTTTCAGCTCATATTAAAGCAACACAGGATGATCATTTGTCGGGAAGTCATGTAATATTTGTCCTCACCACTCTAATACGTCGCAAACGGCGCGGCCATTTGACTAAAGACCCGTTCTTCCAACCTAATGGTGACATTTGCAGACATGAGAACACCTGTGGAAAGCAAATGGAAATAGACAAATCCCTGCAGACATACCCTTGGCGGGACTAAACGGTATGCCAGAGGAGTAGTGAGTCTGCAGGGAGACCTCATTGTTGGGGGTTGTCAGGACCACTTATCCAGACAAACCCCTACTAGCTCAGTCTAGGGACTGATGGTAGTTAGATCTGAGCTGGAACCTCAGGCTTTTAGAGGCCTCTCAACCCAACCCTGTCAGGATAATGGTGTCTCACTCCCGAGAGGTCACAGTCTATAGGCATTAGCCCTTCATCTACCTCTTTACCTCCATCCCTCCATCTCTAGATGTCACCATCAACCCATTACCCCATCCCCACACCTTCAAATAGAAGCAGAGGTATCGTCATCAGGCTCTCAATAGCCCTGCCCTGTCACTATTAATATCGCTCCTCTTTCCATCTCTCCCGCTCTAACTCGTAGCCCCTCTTCCTCTCTTCTCGCTCATTCTCAGCTCATTCCGCGAATGCGGTTGACAGAACGGAGCGAGCGAGCGAGCGAGATGGAGAGGTGAATCGAAGAAGAGCAATCTCGTGGGCTGGCTTCAGCTGGGAGCGATACCCAGAGGGATACAAGCAAGAGCTAGGGGTCAGTGTTTTTGGAGAGGTGGCATCCATCTCGGACTCATTAAGACGATGTTATTTGTCAGGAAAGATATCCAAAGAGAGATTTGATTTCGCTTTTTTTTTTTTTCAAATCTTATTCCAAACTGGGCCAGTCGCTCCCCACACCAATGTTTGACAGACACACAAAGCGTATTGAAGGATGTGGAATGCTCATGGACACACTGACCAATGCATGAACACATTACGGATGCACCAAGAAGCTCGGGAAAGCTCTCCAAAAATAACGGTACAGTTCCATCCTCCTGTCTTTATGCGCATTTTTGATGTGCGCATAAATAGATGTCAGTAGAAATGCCAAAAAAATTCTAAAAAAACATTGCAGCAATATTGCAAAAAAGAAAAAAAAAGAAAGAAAAAAAGTTTTCTGCTGGTCTGAAGTGGCAGTGTTGACGAGTTGAAAAAGTTGAAAATACACCTTGATGTTGAGGCGCCTTCTTCTGCTTCTACTGAATTAACCAGTCAGTCAGTTTGCTCTCTATAGCACCTTTCAAACTAATGAAACGAGAGCTTAAACATGCAACTGACAAGAAGCTGAATATCACAAATGCAAACGAACAAAAAACATATACGACGCGTATAAATAACACAAATGGCATTTTTCTGCCTCAAAGTAAAAAAAGCTTCTACTCCAGCAGAAACAAGCCCAGCATTCCTCAGGGTATACGAAATGCACATCGCAAATCGGCGGAGTTGGTGAGATGTAACGGTGACAGGTTTAATGCCTGTGAAATACTGTGAAAGAGAATCTTGTATAAGCTTAAAAAAGGGAGGTAGAAGTAAAATATTGTATTGGCATTTTATAAGGTTTGGGTTCTACACTATGTTTAGATCAGCCCTCTTTTTTTTTTTTGGCCTTATAGGGGTGATTGTGAATGGATCCCATTTCACTTGGCGTATTTATGAGGCCCATTCGTCCTGTGTGATGGGACAAGGCATTGTCTGACTCCAGGAGTACAATGGGACCAAAGCCCAGACCCATATCGGGCCTCTTTACACCACTATGGGTGATCAAAGGAGAGATTAAAAGAGGATTTCTGGTGCTTGGAAGGAGGGATGGGGTGATGAGGAGAAGGACAGTGACCTTCAGTGATTTTCATTCTTCTCTTGTTCCCTTTACACACACACACTCACACACACACACACACACACACACACACACACACACTTTTATCCACACTCTCTCCTATGGCCAGAGCATGCATGCGATTTGCTTTAGTGAAACTTTTATAGCCACAGGCAAGCCCCTAGCATGGCCCAAGGGGGGTTATGGTTAGTGTCTACCGCCTGGGCCAAGAGCAGCCGTCCACTTCCACTATTCAATTAAACTCCTGGCCTAAGTGGTGAGGTGGAATCACAGGGGAGAGCTGCTGCACACAAATACAAGCAAACAACAGAGAGCAAAGACCAGAGCTCTTGCACTTCACACACATACACACCTTTCTTGAATATGGTCACAGTGATCCTTGAGAGCACACACACACATGCACGCTCGTACACACACACACACATTTGCCCTTTTGTTTTAGAGACAACAAAGGCTATCTTCAGGAATGCAATACACAAGGGAACGCCAGGAGAGGAGAGAGGGAAGGAAATTGAAGCCATTAGAAGCCTTTATTACTTTTTTATCAGAAACTGGAGGATAAGCTTATAGAATACAGAGAGAAGGAAAAAGTGGAGCACTAAAAGAGACGGAGATATAAAGGTGGGAGGGAGGGAGAGAGAGAGGGAGGGAGGGGTAATAAAAAGAGAGAAGGAAAAGAAAGACGGGGCTGACGTAAGTGAAAAAGCGAAAGGGGATAATGGAGCAAGAGAAACAAATGGCAAGTTGCAGACGGAGAGGACATAATCAAGTGAGTAAATGAGAGAGCGTCTAGGAAGGAAATAATCAAATTCTTGCACATCAGCTCGGTTCCATCTGAAAAAAAAAAAAAAAAAAAAAAAGCTTGAGCCACGGGTGCCAGTTGCTTAAAAGTCAACTACTTGGCAAAGGGGGGGAGTGCAGAGCCAGCCCCGTGTCCTCTGCTCCTGCAACGTCCTCCTTCCTTCAGCCCTTTATACTTGGCTCACACGTAGGGAAGCTGCAGAGTAATTGTGAGGATGGTAAGTGTGTGTGTGTGTGTGTGTGTGTGTTGCGCCGGTATTCCTTTTTAAGTTGGAAAAGTGTGCGTGTTTGTGTGTGTGTGTGGAGTGCTAATATTGATGAATGAGGGTGCAGTGGATGACTCATGGGAGAAAGAGTTGATACGATGTGTGTGTGTGTGTGTCTTTGTGTGTCTGTGTTTATGTATTAAAGTGTGTTTAATTTACATTCGTAATAGATTTGCAATTTTTCCTGCGTATGTACTTTTGTGTCAGTACATACAGCCAGAAACCTGTCCCTGGCTTGTGTGCCTAAGTACTCACTATGTGTGGCCCACGCTGTCGATTGAGAAGCCACATTTTTTTTTACATCAGGGTCAGGGTCGAGGTTAACGTTACATTTCAAAGACCGCTCTGTGGAGAAGTACTGCATATTCAGCTCGCCTACCTCGACCTTCCAACATAAACCCAGCGTCTCTCTCTCTCTCTCTCGGGCCTCTCCACCTCCCACCCCCTCGACACTCACGCAAAGCTTGAGGGGATGTATCATCCTCAAATGAGGAGACATCTCATAGGAGACACGAGGAACGCACTGGAATGCTAATTGTCCTGCGCAACCACTGGAAAAAAAAAAGCAATAAGAAGAAGAACGAAATCAGCCTGCAGACATGCACGCAAACGTACACAAGCACGTAACACACACAATCTTTGGATACGTTCTAATACGTATGCGTAGTTAGTGTGCATGCTGATGTGGCTCTTGTTACACGCACGACAAAACAACGACAATCACACGCATGGCGAACGCGTCCGCACACTTCTGTACTTCCTCGCTGCATCAAACACCGTGGTAGTTTTACACTGACTGACTGTGAACAGATGATGATACCATAATGATACCATAACCTGTGTGTGTGTGTGTGTGTGTGTGTGTGTCTCGGCCTATTATCTGTGACTTAGAGCCCATCGCCAACACTGACGGGCCCTGTGGTTAAGTGCCTGTAATAAAGGTCTTAAGTGTTTTGGGCAAGCCTGAAACTCAGAGGCCATTTGCTCTCTCAAAAAAAAAAGAAAGAAACACTCAGGATACCCCTTCGCCTCAGCATCATCCTGTCTATGAAAGTGATTCAGCCTGAGATAAGTTGGATCTCGCCCTCGTAGAACCGTAGGAAGGATTAGAGACACAGATTTGCGAAATGTAAATGGCTGCCTGGAGGAGACTTATTTACCTCTCGCAGATGATGGGATGTGATTAAACGTGAGGAAATGAAAGAGGGCGGGAGCTGACACAGCTCGGAGGTAAATCCCCTCTCATCCTATTTATCTGACACACTCTGTGTGATCTCGCTGTGTGATCTCCTGTGCGTTTATCAATTATCCAAACGCGTCCGAATGACGCGGATGAGCGGCGTTTGGTGTCGTAATGCAGGGTTGGGGGGCGCTTTATTGGAAGCAGAGCTATTATTATTGTGATATGGCTGAAGTTCATCCACAACAAGAAAATAGTTTGATCAGCATAAGAGCCCAACAACTCTGCCTTTGTGTCTGGAGTTTAGAAACAGAGCTGTAATGACTTTGATTAGACACAACCCCAGGCAGGGCAAATCCCTTCCAGTCCTATTTAATGTATTTTCATTTAGCCTCTTATCCCAGTGTGTTAATATGACTATTACACCTCGGGGCACTCTCGAGTGTTTGGAAAAACGTGGACAACAAAGATTATTATGGCATGCATATTCATTAGGCCGAATGCAAGGTACTTCTCGTTGGTACTTGTGGTGCCAGCATCTCTCTTTTTTTATTTCTCGGCTTGCCAAGGCTTCAGCAGTGTGGGATGGAGGAACTGAGAGGTTATTGGCCCTGGCTAACAAGGACTCAGAGAAGAGGTCAATGTTTTTTCTTTTTTTTTTACTCTTTGTATAGTTCCTCTTGCTGTTTGTCTCTCTCATAGCGTTTGTATCCATTTTTCACATTCCCATGTGGCCAAGGATTTCAACTTGTATTACAGCCTGTACTCAAATCCGCCTTTTGTATTAATTTTTTAAAAGGAACAGGGGCTGTGTTTTGCATGTAAATGCCTTTGAAGCCTGGCAATCACTGAGAGATGAACTGTATGTACTCACCACAGGGATTATTATATGCTTTTATAAATAAAACCCCCTTCCGACTGTTGCCTCTGTACTCAACCCAAGACATCTATAATGTATCTTGTGTGATATTATTATCTATTACTGCTTAAGGGGCATTATAAAAATATGACCAGGGGTGAGCTTTATACCTTTTCCTCCTCTCCACAACCAGCACCTTCCCACTCAGAGACCTGATCTCCGTCTCTACCAAATATTCCTGAGATACCCAGCACGGTGCCCCTCGTCTTTGTTTTGCTCCTCGAAGTGTTGCCGCTCCGATCGATCAAACCACCTGCAGCTCCACGTGGCAAAGAGTAATCGCCTCAAACCAAAGGAGAAAGCAGCTATATGAATCCTTTGTCACTTGCTGATGTATATACATAGATAGCTCTCTGAGGGTTTAGTGTATAAAATGAATCACCGTGCCGACAGGATGAGCGAACAGAATGATAGAAGTCCGCACCGACACAGCAGTTGTTTTCCACCCATAGATGGCGGCGGATCTGTAAGTCATAGCCGGTGTATTGAATTTTCTCTAAGCTTCGAGAGCCTGTTGGTTTTATCTCTCAGAGCAGAATATTCCCCGTTTGGTGTTGAAGGGGGGGAACCAAAGGAAAGGGACAGAAATTTGTAACAAAATTGGCTTTATTATGAGAAAAAAAAAACGGTTTACAAATGGAAGTCATCTCTGTTATGCGTTGGCCTATTGGACGGAGTTAATAGCCAAACCGGACGCCTGAGCCAGAAGTTAATGCACTTGCATGTTCTGAGTTGCAGTGAGGAACGGCAAAGCCGAGGGAGAAGGGAGGATTAAAAGGAATGTGTGGTGTTTCTGACGGGTTCTTAGTCAGTGCCGGGGCTTTGAGCTAGACCCGTGGACGGTGTAGAGTGAAGGGGGGATTTTCAGGACATCCGCTTTGTCGAAGTGAAACAGACCGAAATGGACTCTAAGCTTAACACAGCTCCCCGAGTGGGTTTACCATCCACAGAGGATGAGAGCAGTCCCCACGTTTTCTCCCTTCTTCTGATTTTAATATCGTTTCCTCATTAGCTGCATCGCCCTTGTTTAATCATTTACAATTTTCGCATTTGTAAACTAAAGGCATATCATGAGAGATTCTGGATTGCCTTTGTTTCAAACGCTGAAAGGAGAGAACTGTTTACATGCATGCTCGTTTCGGTGAACTGTGCAGTGGTTCGTCATTGTTTATGGGCTTTCTCTTGGTGGGGCTGTCCTTGGCTCGGCTCTGCAGAAGGACAACGCCGTCTCAACAATCTACCGACCACAATGAGGCCTTGTTTGGGAGGAGGGAAGGAAGAGGGGGGGTCAAGAAAGAAGTCAACGCGAAAGACAATAGGGAAAAATGTGGAGGCAAACAGAGAGTTGAGAATATGAGACGTTTCTAAGAAGCTGAAGCCCTCTTGTGGTATCAAGCCATGTAGAGTTAGAGGTGGGTTGATAATCCACAGACCTCACCTTGGACAGTTTTCACTGGAACTGCTTCTATATGAAAAGAGACAGCGATGTCTGTGGATTATCCACGACACAACCCCATCATTGTTCTTTTCTTATTGGAATGAAACACGGAATAGCTCATCTTTTCTTTTTTTTTCTGGGGAGGGGGGGGTGATATGTTTATTCACCTTCTTGCCAAGAGTGAGACAAGAAGATCGATAGCACTCTTGTGTCTGAACGCTAAGTAAGAAGCCCGAGCCAGCCAGCAGATGATAAGCTTAGTTTATCATAGCTAAGCTTGACGCCAAAACAGTTGTAAGTCCATGTTACAAACAACAGCTTGCAGCTTTTAAATTCTGGTTTGGTTACAAATGAAACACACACAATACAATGTGTCAATTTGTGAATGTTAGAGATTCAGAGCCAGACTAGCTGTTTCTCCATGCTTTGAGTTTGCTGGTGTCACATTTAGGATCTAGACACAAGGGTTGTCAATCTTCTCGCGTAACTCTCAGCAAGAAGCATATGTCCCCCGTTTTCCTTTAAAGTAAGTTGTTTGAATTCTTGTGATTTGTGTAAGCCGACCCCTTTAAATCCCCGTTAAAGAGGATATTGGAAGCCTGTTAAACGTTTGCAGAAGCACTTTATCACCAGATTCATCAATGCCTGTCAGGCAGCGATGGGTTTTGAATGATGAGACCTTGGCGAGACCTTGAACAAAACACTCGTTTCTTAGCACGCTCGCCTCCCTCACTTCATTCCTCTGCAAACCGCTTTCCCTCCAACTTCATACCCACAGTCTATAAAAGGGAGCAGAAAGACTGAATCATAGTGCTGCTGGTTTCGGAGCCTGAGGTTCAGATAAACACTGAAACAATAGCCTGGCCTAGAAAGTTGTCACTAGAGATAAACATAGCGGGAGAGTGAGATATGGTACGCCCCAGCAGGACAGGCTTCCACTCTGTGTGTGTGTGTTTTGTGGGTGAAGGGATGGGCCACTACAGAGTGCCTCCATCTGGAAACACTCTGTTTTGGCCTGCTGTTTTAACTGGGGATGTGTAGGTTGTCTAAATAGTCGCATAACACAAAGAGCACATTCATATGCACACAAAGACCCACACGTACGCGCGGAGACATACTGTACACACAGACGGATTCTGTTTCCCCTTTGTCGTCTGGAGAACCTACAGACAGACAGCGTGATCGAACGGGGCAACTCGGCTCTTAAAATAGAAGCTCTGAAAAGAGTCGGGAGGAGGAGGCCGCAGGAGACGAGACATCTGCAGATAAGAGACAAGAAAAAGAAGGGAGGGGAGATGGAAGCGGCAAGACGGCAGAGTCCATTTTACCTGGAAGCTCATGAGGAGATCCGTTATGCTGAAGAGAGGCTGGGGATGGATGTTATGTGTCTGTGGTGTCTGCCGACCGGTATGCTGGAGGGAAGCAGCCGTCTGGGTTAAAAGCGTCGGCGGTAATACGGCTAAGTGGTCATCTGGTCATCATCCGATGGATGTATGCACTCAACAGAAAGTACTTTACAAACACACATCAGCGCAGATTGAAAGATTGTGTCTCGATGCAGAAAAAGTCAATAATCGGGAACATTTCCTTCTCCGCGCATTATTCAGTCAGCCTCTCGCCGCAATTTCAGACCAAAGGAATTACTAACGATACAGGAGCGTCCGTGTCAGCCTAGAGAACGTTATGGGGTTTAAGCTCGGATCAAAGTGCTTGAGCTCTGATACAACCTGCGTTTCAAGTTCAGGAGTTATCAACAGGTCAGAGCATGACTTTTTATTGACAATAGGCCAGTTAGTGGCCAAAAATCACAGTTCCTCTAACGTCCACTTGAGGCTGGCTGCAAAATGAGTCTCCATAAGTCCCAATGTTCAAATGTCACAACTTTACAGCAGAAATAAACATGTTTACAGCAGGGTACAAAAAACTGTTTTGGTCTTGATAGCTAATTTCCCTGCTCATGACAACTCTACTATATAACTCACCTGTTCAAATCATATTTTGTCTTAAAGGTACGCATAATTTACAGCATGGCCCCTTTGATTGACAGCTGGGTGCTACAGGTGGCACCCAGGCGTCAATCAGCCCACCTCAGGTCGACCGACGATTCGCGACTTTGATTTTTAGATGAGCCGGAATGTGGTAATACTGTTTAAGGTTGAATGTATACTTTAAAGTACATTTCTCTTTCTGCATTCACAATCCTAACACAAGTTGCCTGACTAAACTCAACTGTTTACTTCAATACTTTAATTATGCAACGTTACAAATACGCCATGTTTTAGAGGAAAAAAAACAAACATCATAAGACAAGATAAGATAGACTTTATTGATCCCACACTTGGGAAATGCACGTTACACATGTTATGTATCCAAATCAGACATTTTGATGCATCAACATGCATCGATGATCGTAGCCCCTCTGAGTTGGAACCGAATCGAATCATGAGGTGCCTGGAGATTTCCACACTCTCCCTAGTACATGCGTATATATTTTCATTTATAGTTTAATCAAAGCTACTACTTCTTTCACTGCGGTGCCGCCTGACTTGTAAAGCCTTGCGCTGTCTGCATGTGAAGGATTCCATCGTTTCCACTGCATTCGTAGCACTTAAAATGTCGAAATACAGTCTTTGAATTGCCGCCGAAGGACCCGGGCCGCGCTGTAACGAGCCGCTCCAAACGTTCAAACTGTGAAAAAAGAAATATGATTTCGAAATCCACAAACCTGTTTGCCATTTCATCCACGTGGATTTCATTTCATCTCCATGAAATCGTCATGCTTTCCTCTGGATCTAGTGTCTTTATATGTTCCCTTATAGCAAAGAGGAGGATTTTACATCTCTCTATGATGGATGGATTCATAATTTGCAGTTTGACATATGTTAGCAAAGTAAGACTATAATACGGGCTATATGGCTGCATACCAGACATTTATGTTACCATTTTTCTCCTAACGCTGCCGTCGTAATTAATTTCGTACCATGTCTTTTATGATTGAAAAACATCCACTTTCACATAGACTACCTCCATCCATCAAAATGGATGATTGTCGCCCGTGATCAATCCGATCATCCATGCTTTCGCTGTCAGCGAGACCTTCAAATGCGCCACCGCCTTAATGCCAGAGAGCAATAAAGCGACAGATTATTGTAGACAGGTAAGCAGACGAGCGCGTATCACATATGCATGTCATGCTTTCTGACACATTATCATGCATGTATGCACACATTCGACACTGGCACACACACACACGTGTTGTTGTCACATCTGCTATAAACTCGCAAATATTCCTCACACACACACACACACACCCCAAATCACACGGAGAGTAATCCTACAACTGGTGTGTAGCTGTAATAACTTTGCTGACAGTAATAGCTGATCGCGCTCCCTGTGCAGCGGGGTTAAATCTGAGGCTTAAACGAACACACAATGTCTCTCCACAGAACCTCTAAAACCTTGAGCCTCCGTCTTACACGAAACACACACACACACACACACATACGTACAGTACATAACCCTTGCATCCTCACACAGTTAGTCAGCCAATGCTCCGCCACAGTCCATTAAACGGGTATTAATTCTACTTTCCCCTACAAGCCTCACCTAGTCCATTAGCATTTTTTCGCCCTCTCTCTCTCTTTCTCGTGGACTTTGGTTCCGCTCCGCGTCCATCCATCCACCGGATCGGAGACCCTGACCTTTTCCCCTACCCAACTGGATGGAAGAGACACATCGTTTATCCGTTTACCCATGTATATCATCTGTTTATCTCTTCCTTGTTCAAGTTATCTGTAGGGGACACACACTCTTGTCCTCCCTCTCCCTCCCAGCGTGATTAACACTGGTAAATGGACGACGACTGTTAGGAGCTTCACACTGGACACTGTGTAATTCATTGTAATTGTTATGGAAATTATTAGTGTGACCGAGCTATTACAATTATATATCATTGTTATTATTTTGATTAGGCCTGTGAAGGGAACTCCAGTGGGCGACTGTTGATCTTTGCATTGCGTCTGCGATGTTTCACAGTGGGTAGACATTTTCCGCGACACAGGGTCTTATTAGGTTACCGTTTTGTCCGTGGCAGAGATAATTGCTCTCACCTACTTTCTTTTTTCTTCTTCTTTCTTTTCCCTCGGTGTCCTCTTTTTCTCTTGCAAACACTATCGTAAATTCATTCTTTCATGTGTGTGTGTGTGCAAGTGTGGGTGAATTAGTGTCTTGTCTCAGCATAATTGGACAGTGAGTTTGGTATAATTGTGGACTTTTTTAAACATAGGGGGATTAGTTCTGCCGGCCCTGATGTTTCATTTAACGTGATTGATGGGAACTTTTCTCACACTGACACAAGCGGAGTTAAAACAGGACGGTCGACAGGCTACGGGGACACCTATCAGGAATTAGTCTGACACTTTTTAACAGACTTTTTGGTCTTTGAATACATGTATAGCATACATATCTGATTTCTAAATGAATGCCCCCGTGGTTTGCAAATGAAAGATCTACATAAATCCTTTCAGAGTTATTGGATTAATGCAGTAACATCATCATTCAGTCGTTGGTCATTGCTGCCACTGATTTACAGCCTGACACAGTGTAAAAAAAAAGACTTTAATTTTAACATTAGCATTGGCATCACTCAGTCAGTCATTTGGATTTTCTTGCCAAGAGTTGACTATGAGCTGGCTATGACTTATGAAACTATAAGCTTTGTGGTTGCATACTGGAACTATTTTATGCCCGGGCACAGGAGGTTTAAACACTTCCCCTTGTTAGTGAACTACATTTCAATTGTTAAAAACTTTAAACAAACGAGATACAGTGTGTTGATCTCCCTAGGGTTAACTAACCCTAACCCCTAACCCTCCGTAAGAAACTGAATAATCTTATTTCCCAAACGTCCCAAACTATTCCTACAATACCACCGCAAACGAAACACAGTCAGTTTGGGGCTGCACTTCAAGCTACACTTGAAAGCGTGAGTTCATTTGCATGGGGTCTCTCAGCTCTGCTGTCAGTCAAACAGTAAAAATGACCCATCAAGCTTGGAGGCTCCAAAAAGCTTTGCCAAACTTCGATTTGGCACTGGATAATAGTTTTCGGGAGAGTTAAGCTTTTAATAAATGCTTGTCTGATTGATTATCTGGAAATGTCAAAGGTAATGAAATGATTCAGCTTAAAATCTCATGACCTTTCCGTGTCAAGATAACTCGAAGTTTGCACACAGTCCTTACTTACAAAAACATGAGAACATCTTTTAACTTTTACATGATGCTCTTTTATTTTGCTCATTCCTAGAACTTCGCAAGCGTTAATTTCCCATTCAGTCGCTCTGCAAACCTCTCACCTCCAGAACACCAGTGCCCTTTTCTTTCCGGCCGACACTCGCACAACCTCGCTCCTCGTCTTTAATCCATCTAAGGATAAAACATTGCCTTCCTTGACATGCAAAACACAACGCGAAGTTAAAAGAGCACGCAAGGAGGTGTGGAGTAAGAGGAGGGCTCCGATTGGAAAAAGCCTCTAGCTGTGGTTGTCAACTTTCCCCCCGTTGAGTGTGACCTTTTCTGCTTCAGTTAGATTTATCACATCTGAATACAGTGCCTCCAATTGTGAGTGTTGACCAGCTGAGGCGAGATCAAAACAGCTTGCGAGCCTAACTCAGTTGGAACTTAGTTCACATCGCTGAGCTGTGAAAACTCAGATTTTCTGAGACCGAGGTGGTGAGTGATGGAGGAGGGAGGCAGCAGATGCAATGGACAGAGTGTTTATTTTTGAACAGTGATCCTTTTGAGCTGACAAAAACATAAATATTCCCCAGTCTCAGTCCAGAGGAGATCATGAAGGCCAATAACATCTTTGAGCAGTGCTGACTCTGGCCTCTAGGGGGCCCCGGGCAAGATTTTATTCTTAACTCCTTTCCAAAATCATACTTTTTATATTCCTCTTTGGACTACTACATAGAAATATTTATCATGTCTGGAATAAGAATGCTGTTTTTGTAAGACATTTCCCAAACGTATCAGCAGCTGCTGTTTTTTCTGACGATTTTTTGTTATTTTTGGTTACGTTGTTCTTAATTTTTCAAGCATCTTATCAAGCAAGACAGCGGCTGACTTATCATCTGCCATCTGCCAGCAATTCATACTCCACGGACTGTAAACTCCATTACACAAGATGGGTGATTAGTCTGAAATCGACTCCTCTTTTGTGGTGCATCCCTTTCGCGCCGCGTGGTGTTTTTGTTGGCTTTATTGAGCTAAAAGCCGCTAGGAATAGATGTGCATCATTCAGTGAAGAGCGCTCTACAGCAGTGAACAGGCAGCGCCAGTCCAGAGTGATAATGAAAGGCAAGTGGGAAGCCTTTGTCAAAATTCTGACCTTTTCTAAAAAAAATAAAAAAATAAAATTGAAACATCTGTCAAGAGCAATCTTATCAACATCTGGAGGCAGGCCGGACAAGTACTTCCACATGGAGATGCTACACAGAACAGACCCTGTCATAGGGGGTCACAACTCAAGCTGTTTAATAGAACAGAATGAGCTCTGTTGCTGGATCTGACAGTGCGGACTTGAGGTTATGCCCCCCTCATCTGTTACAACGCACCTACGTGCTAATCAAACCCCCCCACACCATCGCTGCGCTTGTTTTTCTCGGCTCCTGCTCTCTCATACCCGTGGCTGTCACATCTTATTCTTTACTAGAAAGAGAAGCAAACAGCCTCTTCTTTAACTTTTCATTCGGCCCCAGGCTACACCAGCAAATACCCCCCCCCAAAAAAACCCATGGAAGCTTTGGGTCTCTGATTCCCTTATTTTGTAAAACAAAGGCGTGCGCTCTGTTTGCTCAGCAGCTGATTTAGAGGCTTGTTGTTGTATAGTTGGACGGACGTAGGGGAGCAGGGAATCCAGCAGAATGACCTCTGGCCTCTTCTCAAAGAGTCTCTTATGCATGAACCGAGGTTAAAAAAGCACAATTTTGGTCAGCCGAAGCCGCACTGAAACTGTTTTCAAAGCATGGATTGCATTTCTTGCACTCATTAACCCAACATCTCAAACCCCCCTTGGACAACCCCTCACGTAACAACCGCTGAACCAGGAAACGTAATATCCTCTGTGATACCGTTCAGAGGACTTGTGGATTACAGTACATCACTGGATTAGGGCCATCTCCCTCCACGACATCTGTTTTACTATAAAGGCTCATGGAGATTATAGGAGAAACCACATGCCCCGTTACAAACACATGGGCACGAGATGTAATCTTATCAAGTGATTAGAATCTGTGTTGTCTCTCGATATGAACTGAAATAGATGAACAAAAGAAAGAACGAACGAACGAAGGAGGAAAGAACTGTTGAAGAGAAAATGCTGAGAAGGCAAATGTCTGTATTTTTTTTTAATGGAATTTGAGGGCCAGACTGTGGCTTTTCTTGACTTTTAATTAAAATGCCAGCTCGCGGCGGCTTCACTACATACATGTGTTGTGTGTTTGTGGTCTTCATGCAACACGTTATCGTTCCACATGGGGCAGCTTTAGGAAGAGAGATCGGCAATGCCAGTAAAGCGTCGCTACACCCAAATAACAAACAACACATTGTAGCATTGGCGGATATTACGGATCATTTTTGACGTATGTGGCCAGGATCTTTGAAATATCTGTGAAACTCCCATGTAATGGAGTTTAATTAGTTTTCTACGTGCAGTCAAGTACGTCTGAGAGCGAGCCATTTGTTCCAAAAAGTTCTTTTGACATCAAATAATAATTATATGGAAGCAAAATTGAATTCAATTAAACTATATTTGTCTTGCAATCAAAATTTGGAGGTCGAATACTAAATAGGCATTCTGCGTTACAAACAAAAGGATTCAATTTCCTTCTTTAATAATTATAATTTCACTCATGACTTTTGTTCTCTTGCCTTCATCAGTTTGTGACTCCCATTTAGAAGGTTTTGCAATAAATAGAAAATTATTTTTTTGTGTGTGATTTGGGTCAACTGGTCCATATTTCAGTATATTTAATTACATGTATCCTGCTTATTTTTTAGGATAAAGCCCCTCCACTTCTTTTTATTATATCAATTTCTTGTAACCACTTATCCATAACATGGTCTGGAGTGTATCCCAGTTGGCCACAGCTGGCCAACACATGGAAACAAACAGCCACCCATGCTCACATTCACACCTACATTCATCAATTAACCTATTAAGCGCAGGTCTTCGGACTGTGGGAGGAAGCCGGAGAACCCGCAGACGCGTTGAGAACATGCAGTCTCCACACAGAAAGGCCACAGGCGAGGTTAAAACCAGGAATCTTCTCGCAGGAACTGTGAGAATACACGGCTGTACAACGCCGCAGCTCCGGTGCCCACGTGCGCTGAAACATCTCTCTATCTCTACAGCAAATCTGCAATCGCTCAGGTCAACCTGCCTTTCTTAATAACCGTCATATATCTACGGAACACACACACCATCTCTTAAACACACACAAACATGTACGCAGACAGAGCATATACTCCCCACCAACCACTACCAATTAGGAGCTAATTATCTAGGCAAGTGTAAACAATCTCAGCAGATGGCAAAAACCGTGGC
This sequence comes from Larimichthys crocea, assembly GCF_000972845.2. Classification (NCBI taxonomy): domain Eukaryota; kingdom Metazoa; phylum Chordata; class Actinopteri; family Sciaenidae; genus Larimichthys; species Larimichthys crocea. Next base: position 20,416,233 of record NC_040026.1, read on the forward strand.
ATTAGCACTAATGACCTTGAGCGGTGTGAGACGGGGGCGGGGGGGTGCATCCTCTCTCGTTATGATATGCTGCATTATCATTAAAAACCACACATATGCTCGCACACAACAAAAAATAAATAAATGAAAACAAATATAAATAAAACGCCGACCAAGGTTACAATAAAAACCTGTTGTCATTAAGCTCCAAATGTTGACTTGTTGTGTTGTACATCCAAAGTTTCACAGTATTTTCAGTTGGCAAGATTAATGTTGAAATGAGTGTAGTTTGCCAGTGAAGGTCCTCACATGCATAGTTACATATGTGGTTTTACTTGCTATGGCTTTTCTGTCCCAGTTTCTTCCTGATTTGACTTGCAGATTTTTTTATTATTTTTTTTGCTGGCTGAGTATCTGGACGTGGAGTGGGTGATACGAGTGCTTTTGAGCATTGTTGAGAATTTACAGTGTACGTATAATCCTCCTATCCACTCTGATAATGTCTGAGTGTGTTTATCATCTCACTGTACACTGTCCTGTATATCCAGTCTGCTAATATCTCCTGTTCGGATATTGATTATTTAATAAGAAAAATGTTCATTGATCCCACGCAAGGATGCCGAAAAGCCGAAGAGCAGAAATGTATGATCTGATGGTTCCGCATCAAAGCAAAGGGGTCTTCATATGTTTATATTTTATTCATGATATCCTGTATTTACACATATCGGAGAGTGTTTGCAATACAAACCTGGCACACTCCAACATATGGCATATTTTGTTGCAAACAGCAATCTTAAACCGAGGATGAGACAAATCCTGCAACACCTGTAGAAATAAGAAATCAGAGGGATCTGTGTATGGATTGTTTGCGTGTTTGATGCTGGAAAAAATAAACTATTGCCCAATATATATGGGGCGGAACAGTGGTCCAATGGTTAGCACTGTCACCTCATATCTAGAAGTTCAAACCAAGGACTTTCTGAGTTTGCACGTTCTCCACAATGCCAGCTGGGACAGGCTCCAGCCCCCCGTGACCCCCATGACATGGATGGATGGCCGATTATCGTCCTAGGACTTCTAGGCTTATTCTTCCAACTATTCCTCCCATTTTTATTGTAATTGAAAGTGTTACATTAAGGTGAACATGTCTGTTGTTGCAAACTTATTTGCATTGTTTTATAATGCTTAAAAAAGGACCATTGAAAACGATTCGTGAGACTGATTTCTGCCCCGCGGCTGCACGTACAAGCTTCTTTGTTGTTGAGGGGAAAAACAAAGAAAGAAAAAAAAATGGAAAAGGACTGGAAGTACAAACAACTATCCTTGTGCAATGTTTAACAATGAACCTTCGCACCTTATTAGCTGCTTTCCAGCAAGGCGAATCCTCCGCCAATGCTCAAGAGACGGAGTGTGTAGGACGAGCATGTAGTGACTGGAATAATATGAGGTTGGGCCAATGAGAAAACATGCAATTAAGAAACATTTCATAGCAAACCCTACTGATCTAAAAATATCTTCATCTATCATCTTGACTGTACAACGTTCTCAGACATCTGTGCTCCTCTGCATTGTTCTATCTCGAAGACATCAACAGTAACAAACAGTCCCCTGAATGCTCCGTGATGTACGCACATTTGATTTTGTTTTGTTTTTATTGGATCTATTAAAGTGCATCTCTTGTGGTTTAACCTTTCGATCCACATAAAAAAAAAAAAAGGCAAACGTGCTGAAATGGAAGATGTGGATGGAAGAACATCTCATGCAGAGTAATTTAGTCTGGGAGGATACCGCTGTTCTTCAAGTCTACTTGTAGACCCGAGATAACTAATGAATACTCCCACTCTACTTGTACCCACAGAGTGGCTCTGCGCGCTCATTCAAATTGGCTCGAGAACAGCCTGTCGTCTGGCTTCTCTCATCTTTATCAGTGTAAAGTATAGTACGACACGCTTGCTGAAATACTCCTGTCATAACATACGCTCGCACTCATTGTCGCGCGTCTGTAGCCACCGATCAGAACCAATTGTGTCTGTGTTTCAGTGAGAGGCAGGAGAGCCCTCACACACACACAGATCCTTTTAAGGTTAATGTTTTAATACTCGCTATTTCTGTCCCTTCTCCCGCCCCCCAGCATTGTAATACTACAAATAATGTATGTCATCTTCCATCTTTTTTTGGCCACGAAACACATTTATTATACATATTCTCCACTAGAGAAGCAAGACTGCAGCTCTCTTGACTTGAAGTGAGCAAGAAAAAAAATTTGAAGACGGGTGTAGGAGTTGCTCAGACGAAGAACAAAGTGATGGAGTGAAAGGGATGTGAGCACAAAGAAAGAGGAAGCAAGGAAGCCGCATTGTGTGACCCCCCCCCCTCATCTGGGACATAAATGGCAAAGGCAAGCGGCTTCTGGTATCTTGCTTTTGAAGGACCTTAGCCCTTCATCTCATCCCGCCCGCCCAGCTTGGCAAAGGCCATTCTGCCCTTTTTTCTTCCAATGACAACACTCTTCTTTCCAGAACAATGCGTCGTAGGGCCTGAGTTTGGCTCCGATCTGCATTATAAAGGGACCTTGATGCGGCAGGTAAGAATAGGACAGGCCAGGTTAATTGCAGTGAGGATGCTAGACTGGATTTCTTGCTGTTAGATGTGCGTGGACAGGTAGAGGGCACGGGAAGAAAGGGAGCTCGTCCTTTAGAGAGTTTTTGAACTGAAGAATGACTTGACTTTGAGTTGGCCTTGGAAGTGTAAGGGCCAACGTAGAAGAGTGTAGAAAAAATTCAGCTTGAACACAAATAAGAAAATAAGTTGGGAACAAATCATAAAAAAAATCAAAATAGCTAAGAAGGAAAAGTAAACTCTTGACGTGAACATTTTAAAGTTAGATCTCCAATTTATTACAACTTTGATCTTGTGTTCATATCTTGTTGTTCCCATCTTCAAAAATAACAGTACAACAGATTCTTTGCTGAGATCTGGAAATGCAGCAACGCCAGACAGACTTATTCATTAGAGAAGATTAAGATGGACAGTCGAATAATTAACTGTCTCATATAAAAACAAATTTCCTGGTTGCATTTTTGGTACAGTACTGTATAAATGCAGGATTTTACAGTTTGCTCCTCCGGTCGGATAACTGCTGGCTTTTTACTGTCTTGCATCATTACCTGAACGCTTGCATACCGTTGGATTTCATTGTCGTGATGTCACCATGTTCCCCCGATCACTGCAATCACTTTGATTATCCTTTAAAGACATTAGAAAGTAGAGTGATAAAAGACTTTGGCACGGATGCAGCATCTTTCTCAGTAGTAAAAAGATATGAGCCACGGTGTTATAGACGCAACACAATATACTGTACTGTAGCAGTGTTTTACACACACAGTGCACTGCCAAACTCCAGCTGCTATTAGATTCAAGGACTCAGAGATTCTCCAGGCACTTTGCTGCCGTTTCCCCAAAGCACCTGCTTTGTATCCATTTTGCATCCAACAAAACGCTTCTGTTTCCTGAGCTGCGCTTTTAGCAGCGTACAACACACAGATAATGCAGAGCAACAATAGTTTTGGCTACGCTGAGAGCATTCCATATACCGTTAAAAGGAGTCATTATTCTTCACGGTAGCCAGAATCCCGAAGTGCTATTGTGATGCGATGTTGAATACATGTTGGTCCACAACTGATCTGTGACTGCAGGAGGTGGGAGAGAAATGGAGTGTGTCTCATCGGTGCCGTGCCGGGGAGATTGTGACAATGAATGGAGAGCCATCCTGATATATGACAGTGGTGTTGGAGTGTGTGTTGGATAAAGAAAGAGAGTGCGCTCACTTCCAAGTGTGGCAAGGAGGGTGTTTGCTATATAACACAGGGACGCTGTGCAGATAGTGTGTGTGCATGCACGTACGCTTTTGTGTAATATATATATAGCGTACTGTGTCCGTGCATGTGCACCTGTGGGCGCTGGCATGTATGAGGATGTAAAAAAAGACAGCTGATAGGATGTCAATCACAGGTGCTCCAGCTGTCATTGCTGCTGGTGAGGGATGGCTCTGACCTTCAGCAGTGACAAGGGAGCAAGGCAGCACAATTAGACTACACTTCAGCATCTCACCTACTCTCCCTCTCTGCCTCCGTCCTGCCGTATATAGATGACAAGCCACACCCACTTCCTTTCAATACCCAAGAGTTCAATGTCGCCTGATGAGTGCATACCGTTTCACGCTGAGACCGAAAGACAGGGCGGCAAGCCAGGAAGACACCTGACACCTACCCTGCAAATGTGGATGTGGGGTAGAAAGGGGACAGGGGTTTTTTGCAAGCGTAAGGAGTGAGTGAATGGATTAAAAGTGAATGATGAAGTAGTGCGATCATCATGCAGGTTGTAAACAAACCCCCAGGTTAGTGGAATGAAGGTGCTTTATGAAGTTATTATCCAAACTGTCAAACAACTTCGTGGTTCAACTCAACCTGGAAAAACTTTCCATTAAGAAAACACTTTCAGTTTTACCTCTAAACGAGCTCACTCAGCAGCTTGTTTACAACCTGTATCACTTTTTGGGGTCTGTAAAAAATACTTGAGTAAAGATCATTCATTCAAAACTGTACTAAAATGATAAGGACTACAGTATTAAAGTATTGTTGTAGATGTTTAAGGTTGTTTTAGCTAATCTACAGTAATACATCATCATGTAAGATCACCATCACTGTCCTGCGACAACCGTGCATCTCTACAAAAGCAAAAAATATGCAACATTTGGACGATGGAGGATGTGGATTTCACTGGACAAGAAGTGTGTGAATAGTTGCAATCCAAGAAGTAACTAGTAACTAAAACTGAATTTCATCAGATACACTTGTGCTTTTTCTGCTGTGACATAAAAAAGGTCTTTTCTGGGATCTTAGCAATCTATGTGAGCACCCTGTGATCATAACCTATAGCACCAAAGGTCAGACCTACAAAAATAAAGGTAAAGTGCAGCACTTTGGAGCTAAAACAGCAGGTCTTTATTTGGAAAATGAAAGAGCAAAGTGCGAGGTGAATTAACACAGGTAAAAAAGAAAGGAGAGTTGCGGAGAGAGAGGAGAAAGAAAAGCAAATAAATGGAGTGAGGGCAACAGGTCACTTAAAGTAAACGGAGAGAGATTTTAGGATGGGTAAAGGACAGGTGAAGCCCCGGCTAGCATGACGAGGGTGTGATCCTCTTATAGATGGTGATGACCGCAGGACCTCTGATGGATGATCCAACCTCGGCCCTCTTTGCAGGTGTCATTAGGCAGAGAGCTTTTGCAGGACTTGTCTGAATGCAGCGTGCAGCGCCGCTGCCCATTCATCACCGGGACACTGAAGCCATCAAGAATGAAGTTCAATCGGTGGTGCACTCTGGAGGATTTTGACACGGACGATCTATAAGTCATAACTTCCCGCAAGAGCCTTTGATTGATTTTGTGGCGTATGTGCTCAGAAGACTTCTTAATTCATCGAAATCACAACATATCTGCGAATTTAAGTTGGATTCAGTGGGTTTCCACCAATAGCTACACACTCATTCGCTCTGTTCATACCCTCCGTGATACCCAAACTGGCCTCCAGCGTTGGCTTTATTTCAGCTCTTTTTACTCCGGTATGAATTGGATACCGCTATATGGCACAGATACGGAGCACGAGGGCAAACTAATTTTCTCAGCGCAGCTCAACTGGTTTCGACGGTAGCTCCATACGGAACTGTAAATGTGCCGGGAAGAAATCTTTTCATTTCTTTCACTGATGGGCATTAACCTTCAAAAGACGATGGGGGGGAAATCTGTGCTTTCCAAAGCTTAAGGCAGATTAGGATCCTGATAAATCATACACTGTTTTGTTGTTGTTGTTGTTGTTGTCAGGACTAAATGTAATATATGCAGCGTGAATCATACAAAAAGTTACATAAATCAAAATGAATTTCAAGTTTTCAAGAATTGAGTGTGATTTTTTTTTTTTTTCTTTTTAAAGTAAAGTTGTTTCGTAACAGTCATGATGAAAATTCAACACAGATATTGCCATCCAGCAATATGATTTTTGGTTCAGGTCAGCAAACCTGCAGATTGTTGGCAGGCCTGATGTGTGTGAGGTTTCTTCAGGACTGCTGGGACATTATGCAGCGTGATGGTTGATGGAGGACGGCCGCTGTAAGCTGCAGCGCGTCTTACATAAATCGAATGGGAAAACTTCTTTTTTTATTTTTTATTCTATAAAGTGGCGGAGGAGAGTAGCACGCCAAGAGCAGTGGAGTGGCCGAGTGTGTGTGTGTGTGTGTGTGTGTGTTTTGAGTGTCCACTCTTAGACAGATGCTCATCAAACAATGGCAGACACGGTTACGGGGGTGGGAGGCAAACCTGTCAGTCACGGCGCAGCCAATACACTTCCATTTGAGGGAGCTGTCAGTCACCTGAGAGGTGCTGTAATGGCTCAGTTGTCACCCGAGAGAGAGAGAGAGAGAGAGAGAGAGAGAGAGAGAAAATGATTTGTTAAAACTGGATGGAGAAGAGCTGCCACTTCCTGTTCGTGAAATCACGACCTACAGTTGTTGGAGATAGTTATTGTGTGGCTGCAGGGAACATTATTGAATCATAAACCTCTTGCAGCCATAGCTTTAGGTGCTTTAGGTTCTCTCCCTGCTTGTATTATTTTAAGGAATAGTTGAGGAAATATGCCTACTACTACTACCCTCATGTCTGTAACTGTAAATATAGCTTAGCACAAAGACTGGAAGCAGATGGAAAGAGCTAGCCTGGCCGCTGTTCAAAAAAAAATAAAAAATGACATTGATGATGATGTTGTGGTTTTACAGGAGGTTACATGTTTTCTGGACGGGTGCGGTACCTGCCTAGAGTGATGTTGTCACTGTCCAGGTTGCTAAGCAACCAGCATCACACTATGTCGATACAGAAAGTGGACGAGAAAGTGAACTGTCAACTGACAACTCTTGTTGGATAGATCAGAAATTAAAGAAGGACCTGCTGACATGGCTGTACAGTATGTTGGCTGTTGGGTTGCTCTTCAAAGACTGGGTCTTCACTTTTTTACTCCAAAGCATATACAGAGGTTCACACCAGCTGAGGTAAAAAAAAACAACCTTTCTTTCAATCCAATCTCTGCTGCTGTGTTGACAGAAAGTACAAAAAAAAAACAAGATTAAAATTTACAGCTGGCCTTCAGACACCTCTCTTAAAGTTTTTAAAGAAGTTTTTTTTCCTCCCCACAAACAGTCCTCTGAGTCGAGAAGAAAAATGTTCTAGCTCAAACTGTACTGAATAGAAAAACAAAAAAAAAAACCTGAATCCCAATAATAAACATTTTCAGAAAGACTTTTTTTTCTTGCTAAGCTGTGCAGTAAAGTTGCCAAAGATGAACTTTTGACTTCCATTATTGAAAAGTCCAGGTCGAGTGTGACGTACAAAACTGTCACAAAACCAAAACTTTACTCCTCAAGTTCAAGATCATCCTTTCCTTCCGAGCCATCGGTTTTATTTCTTTGTCATACATTCCCTTTAGTATATCTTATGCACACACTTCTACTCTTAAGTGTCTCTGGAACTTTCCGAACTTTCTAAAGTTGAAATCTAAAAAAGGACAATCCACGTCCTTGATTGCTTCAACTACCAGATTTCCAACAAGCCGTGTCATTCATCGAAATCTGTTCCTGGGATATTGTGTTGAGTTTCGTAGAGATCTTGGTGTTGTTTTTGCATTGTGCGTCATAATATTCCATCAGACTGTAAAAATCACTCTAAAGTCTAAAGTGTTTCCTGTTTTTTATCAAACTTAATTTAAGAGCTTACCAATTATGTTTAGAACAAAAAAAAAACAGTCCATTAAAGATCTTCATCTGCAAATGAGTTTATCAAGTTGTCATGGAAATGCGGGTGTTTAAATTTTCATTTTGTCTGACCACTTAAAGTGAGACTTTGAAAGACCACATTTGTCCTTTTTTTAGAAATAAAAAGCTGAATTAATAAGCAATCCAGGGCCTGTTTGCTCAGTCGGATACACTCATAGGAGTTTCATAGCACACTATATATTATACTTGGTCTGGTCTGACCACTACTGTAGCTTCTGGTGGTTAATTTTAGCAGACTTTAGAAAGGTGTTGCTATGTAACTACAGAGTCCTGAAAGTCCTGAGTACTTATGTAACGGTCATGTTATGTTTTAGCATGCGGTAATGGAAAATTTACATACTGTAGATTCATTTTAATGACTCCTCGCCCACGCCAGTTTAAAAGTTGAGTGTCAGTGTCTTTTCGTTTCAAAGTGTTGCCTTCCATGCACATAACACCAGACTTTTTAATCAGCAACAATGATGTTTTTTCATTATAATGATAGTTAAAGTTATTACTAACATGTCAAAAAGAGTTGGGTGAGTTTGACAGGAGTTGGGATGCCGACATATGAAGAATTAAAAGCCATTACTCTTTAATCTTTGTGAGAATATCAAGTGGAAATAAGCTCATCAATGCTATTCGCAAGAGTACTTGCTACTTCGACTTGCAACGACACACAGTCCTGCAGAGTATAGGGTGTAATTTGACAGCAAACAAGCATAGGGCGCATTGTATATTTGCCCACGGCCTGTGAGCAAAATATCCACTCCTAATAGGCTTCCAATAAGGCTTCTGGCGAGAGCGTTTCAGTGTGCAGTGATGTAAATAAAACCTTTGTTTCCTCGCGTAACGTAATCTTTCAATTTCAGCATTTAGAAAATGTTTTGGTACCTCCAGCCTTTTGTATCGCTCTGCTCGTCCAACCCAGTTTCCTCTTTTCATCCTCCTCTTTTATGCTTTCTTTCTTTTGCTGTGACCTGGGTATACGTGCGCACAATATGCCGTGGCCTGATCACAAATAATAACTAAATTGAAAGCTCATTAATGAAAGATTATGGTCGCTCTGAATAGCCACAGCGGGCTTTTATTCTGCGCCCATATAGTACAAAGAAACCAAACACAAAAGGAACAAACATTGACCCCTGCAGGAGTATGAAAGACTATAGCAAGCCCATATTTAGACACATACCCTTCACGAGAAGTTCTGACCTCTCTGCTGATAGAAAATAAACACCTTTTTGGCAAGAACTATAATGTAGGTAAATAAAGACAGGCAAAACATGTGTTGACCTTACACAGCATTTAGTCTATTTAACTACTGCACCTCCTTCCTGCTGCTGCATTTTTTGGATCTCCAAACACTTATAAATGCGTTCTCGGTGGAAGCGATCAGAGGGGAAAGGATAGCAGGGGGGTAAACCAAGCATGATTACTGTGAGAGAACACGGCAGGAGGTCAAAGACTAATGTATGGCAGAAGGTAAGAAGGAGCTAATTGGCTTGCTGAGCATTGAAACAAGCCCCATCCATTCTCTTGGCTTTATTAAGACATGCCCTTCATTAGGTAGAGTACAAAGGGGACAGAGCAATGATCACATTTATCCCGGGGTGGTGGAGCAGGGGCTTTGTATGTATGTGTGTGTATGTATGTGTGTGTGTGTATGTTTGCATGTGTTGCAAGGCGACGGAGGGAGGTCTCCTTGTTTATAATTATATAGCTTTGTCCCAGTGTGAGCGTCAGAGGATGAGCAGACAGAGACAGGGATGAGATGGATGAGGTGGGCCGACGTGTGTGCGCATGCAGCGCCCGTTTGTGAAGATTCTAGCGGTACACTGTGTGTGTGTGTGTGTGTATGTGTGTGTCCCTTGCATCTTCTGATGCATGCATGCATGCGCAAGCAGACAATAATCAAAACCAACCGACTGTTATCCTTTTGCTTCGTTCAAACTGCGGGTCACAGGTGGCCACCACTTGGGGACTACAGATGGAAATGAGCTTTCAGCTATATCTGATGCAATAAACGCATTGTGCATTGTCCAAGTTAAATTATATTAAAAAAAAAAAAAAGAAAATGACATGAATAGTAAAAGAATAAAAGCCTAAAAAGAGGAGAGATGCCAATTTGGGTCAAGAAGACACAAAAACAGACCAACATGAGAGAGGATGCAATGTTAAAACGACATCTACTGAGGCATGTGGACCCTTTATCCAACAAACAGCTGCCATGTGGCAATAATACGGACTGACTAAAAGTCCCATTCGAGTACATTAAAAGCCTTCTAACAAGGCCATGAAGGGGAACTGTTTCCTGCCATACCCCACAGTGCACTCCGAGCATTAAATTGGGAGAGATGGTGGATAATGACCTCTCCTTCAAACTACTTCAACTATTAAATGTCGCACGCACTGACCTGCACTAATCATCTTCACTTCGAGTGGCACCAATTTAGACAATTATGCCCCCAAAATTTCTCTTTTTTAAAGTAAGTGTTCTTTTAAATAAATTCATATTGAGGCTGTATTTTAGCTCAGTTGGTAGATCAGCCGCCCCGTGTGTGAAGGCTCAGTCTTTGCTGCAAAAGCCCAGGGTTCGGATCCGACCGCATTCCTATCAAAATACTATCAAAATAAAGCTTGAAAAGGCCAAAAAAAAAATCTTTAAATTAATTCATATTATGATCTCAGGAGGCTTAGAGGCGTAACTTTAGGTTAAGATGTTGGTACTTGAGTGTTTACAGAGATCGCATTGGATTAGATTCCTGAGTCTGAGACCGCTCAAAAACAACGGGTATCTCCTTGTCGCTGAGCAAGATCCAAAACAAGCCTGAAGACGACTCATGCCATGCATACCTCGAGCTGGAGACGGTAACGGTAACCGTGGTGTCGTGAGGCTCGGTGTAGTCTCTGCGGGGTCATCAAAACAAAGTGCACAGGAACCGGAAGCCGCTCTGTCAATTTCGTCCGTAGCGAGAGAAAAACTGCAGACAAACCTTCTCGGTACCCAATATGGCGATTGAAAGATGTATTTGGGATTGAGAGTGGAGCTTGACTTGGGGAGGAGAAGGTGGAGGTGGTGGGGAAAGAAATAGGGAATTGAGGATTTTTTCTCAATGTGAAGGAGCAATAGCTTTACTCTGAACCTCCCTCCGGATGTTCGAGCCCCTCACCCTTTCGCGTCATTTCGGCTGTTTGTACCCACAATCTCGTTCTTTCGTTCGCTACCCAACGCTCATGGCCATAGGTGAGATAGGTGAGAGGTGCGTAGCTCAGCTCTCTAACTATGACATGAGCCAGATAGTAGTTGTGCTTTAACAGGCATCTCTTGTAAACATCTCCCATCAATCTGCTGCAAAAGCAAAGCACATTTTTTTGGATAATCGCACCAATCGTACTTTCATTCCTTCAAACTTTTGTGTGGAAAGCCTGCAGACAGTTCCGGTTGCCTCTGCAGAATTAAATCAAATGCACCTTCTGCATGAAAGCAGTTCCCGCTCTTGCCCGCTGTTGTTCTTCCAGCGCTGCTGTTGCAATACAGCTGCATCCACCTGTAAGCTCTGAGCAGTCATCCACGGCCTCGGGGGAGGGAATTACTATTTGGCGTCTCTCCAAATATCAGTGACATTTGCACAGAGGTTTGTATTTATATTTCCGCACTGATAATACTGTGTTCAGATCATAATAAATCCGTTCCAATAAACCCACGATTTGGCTGACTGAGGTGGAATGAGCGTCGGGCCAAGACGAGCGCGAAATGTCTCATCGTCACATGTGCGACACTGTTCGGTTCATTCTCACCGGTGAGCTACAAACGTGCATGTGTGTGGATGTGCTCGCGTGCAGACAAAGTGAAGACTAGGAAGAGTAGACTCCTCTTTTTTTTTCCTTCTTCTTCCTCAGTCTATGATTCCCCTGCTGTAACCTGACCATACATTATTGAGCACCCAAGAACATTGTTCCAGAGCGTTAATTTTTTAGCAGGCCAGGGGTGGACTGCAGACACACCCCCATCTCTAAGCCGTGGGTTAGCCAGGTCACTGATGCGTACTCTCTTCTATAGTGGTGTGTGTGTTTGCTCATTTATTTCCTCTGACTGCACTTATTTCCTCATACAGAGCCGGCGGTATCCGAGCAAAAAGTCTTTCAACGTCGTATAAGAAGCCTGAACATTTCTCTCACACGCTTTTACCAATAAAAAAATTATCCTTTACCTCACCGGGAAAATCTCTCCTGACATAAATTTGAATAAAGTCTCACAGTACGTTTAATTTTGGATGGAAGCTGTAGGCCTAAATCTCGCCTGTTGTAGTTGTTTAAGGACTTTAGTGGCGCATAGTGAAGGTTATCTGCGGGGATGTTTCATGCCGGATTGTTAGCCATATGATCCCCGACACATGAGATGCTTCTGAGCTTTATTGTATCCCATACAGGAATTGATTTGCCTCCATAAACATAATAGCATAATATGCTCAGGGTACTGTGCACGACGCTCCAGCACTAAGGAGATTTTTTTTCTTTCTGGATCTTGTGGGAAATTAAACCAGCTTGCTCCTGAGAAAGCACACACACACACACACACACACACACACACACACGTTTCTAAAACACACACGTATACAAATTTAAGTGTGGAAGAAAAAGGCAATTACACAAAGGTAACGGGGACAGAGAGGCATGTATTGGCACGCATTAAAATGATATTTTCTTTCATTTTTATAGCACATAATCTTTCCCACACTTGTGTATTAAAACTTTATTTTTTTTTCTTCTTTCGACTAGCTCTGTTTCACGGCATTAGCTGCTTAGTCTAGCTTTGCAAGTCATTATTGGATGTGGGGAATGGATCGCTGTGGGGTAAAGTGATAAAGGTAAGCATGCAAGCAGAGAGCTTAGCCTGTCGTGGCTAAAGGTTAGTTCATAGATTTACGACCGCCGGCCCGCTTTGCCCGGGCTGTTTAAAGAGGTAGAGCGCTTTTTAATGTTTGAGTTACTCTGATTGATTGTGGCCAGACATCTCTGTCTTATCCCTTCATAAACATACACCGGAGGAGATGAGGAAAGAGGCGAGTGATATCAGCTTTCAAACTTTTGAAGATTTTGATTCGATTTTCAGGCCAAGACTAACGTGCATGGCTTTTTTGTTGGTCACATAAGTGTGTTACAAGTAAACTTAAAGTACTATCCAAAGGCTGATTTCTATAATTATTGATTAATGCATTGATTGAATTCATTTTTGTAAAGCAGGTCTACACCAAACTCTTTAATAACTCTATAATATTATCGACGAAGACCCAACAATTCCCACCATGAGCAAACGCTTGGCAACAGTGGCAAGGAAACAGGAAACATCCTCTAAAAAGGCAGAACCCGGCTCATCGTAGGTGACTATTTTAAAGAGACTGAGAGTTCATTTAGTTAACGTAAGGAGAACAACAGCAGCAGACGCGACCACAGTCTAACCCACGAAACGAGAAAAACTCCAGGGAAAAGCCAAGTTTGTAAAGTTGTACTTGAGTACGATAATACTAAATCTACTTACTTTCCACCACAGGTTCACATTGTTCTGTCACCGAGTAGTGGTTCCCAACCTTGCCAGCTTGTCGACTGTGTAAAACAAAGTCTACTTGCTACACCTCATCACATCGCAGGTCGCTGTAACCACATTCTCCTAAGATTCTTACATGCCCTGGGGAGATAAAGTCTATTTTACAAGGAAGAGAGTACAGATAACTGAAATAGTCTTTTTTTTTTTGTAGCATGAATATGCTTTTTCTTCTTTTCCTTTGTATTCCTTATTTGTGCTATGGCCAAATCAACTCTTAAATGAATAAAAATGACAATTAAGAAAACATAAATAAAATCTAATGAACTTGTGACCGAGTCATCTTCTCCTGCCCACTGAGAGTCAGTGCAGACAGTGCAGGGGGTCTTTGAACCAGCAGCAAGAGGAGAAATTAGTGCCCGACTGCGGGTCTCATGGGAAATGCAGTGCCACAGGCAGTGTGGAGAAAGAGGAGGAGGAAGAGGTGGAGGCATCACTGAGCCATGAATGGAACAAAAAGGGCCAACAGTAACAGTGCAAAGGTGCCAAAAGCTGTGTGCCGGGGCAAGTTGTGTGTGTGTGTGTGTGTGTGTTTGCACTCTTGTATGTGTATGTTCGGATGTGCTGTGACACGATATGTGTGTATGAACAGAACAGTGAACAGCTGATCGTGTCCGTATAATCCGCGTGCCATACATGTGTGTTCTCTGTGTGGACACAGGCTGGTGGTAATCAGCAGCTGGCCTTGGTTTGAGTGTCTCTTAGGGATGAGTAAAATATCAGTCAGCACACACACACACTGTACAGTGCCGTGTTGACATACATACACTGGCACATTTTGGATCTCCTCCATTTTCCATCCTATACATACACTGGCACATTTTGGATCTCCTCCATTTTCCATCCTGCACACGCGCGCACACACACACACACACACTCAGCAAGAAGGCCAGACCAGTGTGCTAAATAAAGACAGACAGTAGAACAGATTTCCACACCCAGCGGGGCCATTAGCAGCTCGGTTAGACCACCAGCAAACTTCCATCCTCATCAGCATCACAAACACACACGTTTCAGACACCTGCCATTAAAAAAAAACGTGACCCATACACACACACACACACACACACACACACACACACACACACACACACACAAGTAGACCAGAAACAGACATCCACATACATGTAAACACACAAGTTTGTCATTGATATAGTTGGATGTGTCTATCAATGCCAAGTTTTTTATATGCAAAAGTAAAAAAGTATTAGCACGGACCTGTAACTGTGTGTGTGTGTGTGCGTTTGTCTGTCTGGATGTGTGGCCCCCCCTCAGGCTGCAGCTGAAATATGTATGCTGTGTCCAGGAGCGCCGGGCTCCAGAGGATTGAGCTTGGAGGGAGGTTGCTACTCATGGCTGCGGCACCGCAGCACCACAGCCTTCTGGGAGCTGGAAAGTAGCCCGTGCGAGCGCCGACTGTCTTGACTTATCTGTGGAAACTCAGCCATGTGGTTCGCATTAAGTTCACTAAAGCTGAGGAAACTGTCATCCGGCGAAGCTGACGAGCTCTGCGGCATATTTAGACATGTGTCCGTGAGAATTAGAAGAGGATATCACCCTGATAATGGACAAGGGACTCTATTCAGCCTGCATTACCTTCAGTCCGTTGTGTTTTTTTGCTCAGAAATGCCAGAGATGATCCTGAGGAAAGTGAAAAAACCTCCGTCTGAGGACTTACTTACATTAGTCAGAAAGCAGCAGTTAACAATTGAAACAAGGTGAATGGGTCATGGTTCAAACGCTGTAGGAACATGATTACATTTCAGTTTCTCAAACTAAACCGTCGTCTCCATGACGTCACCTGTAGCTTTCTGAAGAGCCGTTGCGGAGCTCAGAGTGCGGTGACCGTGGCGTTCGTGCAAAGATGTGGAGCGTGGGTGGAGTTGAGCAAACAGCTCAACCACTCAACCAAGCCACCCGTGATGCACCCTCCTGTCAATCAGAGAAAAACAAACACACTCTGCATCCGTAACTTTGATCCTTTATATAATTTGAATGGGTGACTTGGGTGGGTGGGTGAAAATTAATCTTTCAAGTACAGTTGTCATAAACATGGAAATTAGCTATACAGACCAAAACTGTTTTCTGTACCAGGCTGTAAATATGTTTATTTCTGCTGTGAAGTTTTTAACATGGGGACTTATGGATTCATTTTGTAGCCAGCCTCAAGTGGGCGTTTGCGGCACTTCAGTGTTGGTTTCATTTCCCTTGATTTATTGTTATGTGCAATCTTTATTTTTTTTAATGATGACCATAACATTATGTGGAGCATTCAAGCGTTAAAGCCTCGAGACCGATGGAGATAAGGAGAATTTAAAGGGGCTGCTTTGACCTTTTGAAGCAGAGCATTCTGGGGGAAATAGAAGCAATGTCCCTGACTATAGCGCTTGTTATTTTAGAAATGAATTCTCCAAGTTCTTCTCAATTATGAATTCTCACCCCAGGGCAGGCATTTGTACCTGGCACTGTTCTCATTAATGAGAGAGCTGATTTAATTGACTGTGTGTGCTGCAGACTTGGTTGTGAGAGTCCGTCTGACACACTAACCTGCACGCACACACACACACACACACACACACACATATATATATATGCCCCAGCTTTGAGTCGACCTGGGCCATGGCCCCAGGGAGCATCCTCTGGCATGAGCTGTGCTGTATGCAAATGAGGGGCCTCTATCACACAATAATTGCTTTGTATTGCACAGGAAGCACACACAGTTGCATGGCTGGGTTGGGTTTGCATTCACATCCATTGGAAGTGAATGATATTGATCCTTGTGGGTGTGACTCTGCATTTCATGACAGTTAATAATGTTGTGTTACATAAGCTTCATTTACCAGTGGTTGTTTGGAGTTTACAGAACGCGCTTGCAAGGGTGCAATGGTCAAATGTCCAATGGCCGCTTGTCTCCTGTAGGTGATTAAATTCCCAATTTTAGCCGCCAACTCCTTTGGATATTACATTTTTATGACACATGGGGCTCCAGTGGGGGGCTATCCTACCTAACTCACCTGTGTGCTGGTCACTATTCCCTGTTTCTATGTGTTGTTAATAGTTTGTGTTACTTTATAGTTCATTATGAGGGAAACGTGCACAGTTTGAGCTTCTGGGACTAGGAGTGATCGAGCATAAAGAGTTTGTTGTCCATTTAATCCATCGTTGATATAAAGGTATAGACTAATTCAGCTTTAATTGCATTATCATTACTTCTATTCGTAGTAGTAACAGTTGTACGTAGTATATTCTTTCTCCAGATGTCCCCAGATGTTTGTTTTTCCTCCCGCTGTGTGTGCTGATTCCACAGTTAGATATCACTGATGAGCTCTCGTGGACTTACTAATGAGAGGGACTCCCGGAGATACTCATCAGTGATCAATGTTTTCTTTGCCCTCACACCTTCCTGTGGGTAAATGAGTATCTGCGTACGAGCGATACGGTATGCCCGCTCCCGTTGTGTTTGCATACTCCCGTCGCATCGCTCCGTCTGTCTATCTCGTTCCCCGTCTCCACCCAATTCTTTTTTGCCTCCCCCTTCCCTCCTTGTTCTCTTTTATCTCCCCATCTTAGATAAAAGCTAAGCGCGCATCGCCGGGGAACAATTAGTCTCGGCCATCTCCAATCACGATTGCACATCTCAATCTCCCTTATTTTTTTTGCAGCCTATCTATTTCTGTTCCAGGCATGGAATTAACCCACACTGCTTTGGGAAATGCCCAAGCACTCAAACTTTAAATGCACCTCAGAGTCTGTTTTACATTTTATCTCTGTTTTGCATCTGTTAAACCCTCTGTCTAGCTCTCTCAAATATCATTTTCACTCGTTCTTTTGTTATAACACTTAACCTTAAATTTAAGTTTTCTCTCTCCTGTTCACTGTGAAATAGCTCTTCTGCGCAGACAAAGACCTCACTTCACAGTGTGACTTTCTGATTAGACGTGTCTGTGTTTTGGCTGCTGCTTTCTCTGCTTCTGCTGTGCGCAGGCTTTTCTTCGTGTTTGCCTAGATTAGGGGGGGATCAGGTTTTAACAGAACGTTGCGCAGACAGGGAAGGCAAGGGGCGCAGTTTTGAACTCGATAATGCCGTGGTAGTGATGTGAGATGAATCTTACACATCAATACTGTGTGCTGCTTTTATTGAGTTTGCTCTGTCTCGTTCTGTTTGTTTGAAATATTTATTCATGGCGGGCCGTTCGTCGGGGCTGGTGCTACGCTCAGGATCACAAAAGTCTGAAGTTCAACCAAAGTGCTGTTTATAAATGTTCACTGAAAATGTGCTGAAAATTATAATATGAATATTCAACCTTATTGAGATATGTAATGCACTTCAGAACTGCAAACAACTGCTGTTCATGTGTTCGTACATTCTCTTGATTACTTCATCATGTACCTTTGTGTATATCATGTTTTACCTCCATGGATGAACTTCCTCAATATACATTTGATGCACTTTGA
The DNA here is from genome assembly GCF_000972845.2 of Larimichthys crocea. NCBI lineage: Eukaryota > Metazoa > Chordata > Actinopteri > Sciaenidae > Larimichthys > Larimichthys crocea. Next base: position 20,434,124 of record NC_040026.1, read on the forward strand.
TTTTGGAATAAGATTTTTCATGTACATCTTTTCTTAGGTAGCCTACACCTGCACCACCACCTGGTTTTAGATTACACTAAGGTGTTGATTCAACTTTTGGAAGTTGTCGAACTGTATTTCTAATGCTTGTTCACCCCATTTGCATTAGTGACAGTAGGCTGAATATTAGAACAACAGCATAAACAACAAATGCCTAGAACCCATTAGCCATGGTCTATGATTGATGATTGAGAGATGATTTATCCCCCTGTGGCCAAAGGCTAATATTTCTACACTTCCGGTGTAGCCAGTGGATATCTGGAAACAAATCACTGATCTCCAGGCTCGAGACTTCCTCTTAGCAATCGGTTCCGAGAAGTCATTTCGGCAATTGCGTTCCACTTGATTTGATGTTGCAACCAAACATGACGGGTCAATCCTACTCAGAAAAGCATTTCGAACTGGAAACTAAGGATGTTTCACCGTGTTTACGTACCTCCGTGATAAGATCCTATCCCTTACGTTAAATAATACCCGCAAGAGATATCTTCCCATCAAATCAAGCGTGCACTTCTTGAAGCCTCCGTAACAAATCTGAGTCTGTGAGCGAAAGTGAAAAGCTTGTAAATCATCTTTGGTCTCTCACTCTATTTAACTTTCATCCCCTATTTTCCTCCTCATTCCTCCTCTTATCAGTCTACCTCCAGTGGATTTGTCGAGCCCGAAATTGAAGAACAAAATATCAGCGCTATAGATCATTTTGACAGTTTAATTCCAATGCCTGATTATCAGTCAATTTGATAATTATATTATCCAACCATCCAATTAATGTGTTCTATATTTACAATGATCATCAAGTAAGCTCACACTTTTTGCATCATTTATCAAGGGTGAGATATTAGAATCATGAGGGACCTTGACAGTATGTGTGCGAGGCTTTTCCTGATTGAGATATAAAAATCGGTGTGTGTCTGTTGCCACGTTCCAGTGTGTGCATCACCCTGTGGAGACATTCTCGTTGGTCTCCCTCATTCCACTCCTTCACACTCAACAGAGCGTGTTCAAGGAACACATAAGGAGCGCAAGACAAAGCGACACGGAGTGGAGGCGAACGAATGGTGAAAAGGATTTCATGCCTCCTCCTCGGCTTCACTCCTCTCCTGTCTGCTCTGTCTAGCTCGGAGGAAAGCGTTTGTGCTGTGCTGTGCCAATGAGTTACCGACACACAAATACACAGCAAGAGACGCAGGAGCAATCCATCACGATGCGATGCCTCAGCTTTCCCTGTTAGCCAGACGTCTCTGACACTCCCAGAGCAAGTCAAGATCACCCAACACAAGCAACATGAGATTAGGTAGTTCCAAATGGGACACGCTGAGAAAGGGTTTTCCATCTGGAGTGTGGCAGCTTGGTGTTTGCATGCCAGTGATACTCAAATACATTGAAGTTTGCTTTGTCTTAGGTGAGATCCGAGCATCTGACCATGGACAATCTGTTACAGTCAAGCACCAACTGTAGTTGCCTCTCTGTTTGAAGTCTTTCTAGTCAAATGTTTCTCAGTAGTTTGACAACTCGACAACTCTGCGTACCTTATCAGGATGAAAGCTAAGTTCCCGTGAAATGAATTTACTTCTCTCTCTCCCTCTTATCCCTGTCCTTCTTTATCCCGTGTGTTTCATGGGCGAATTCGTGCATCTGCGTTCATGGATGTGTGTGGGACTTGTTATTTATTTGGATTCTTTTTTTAAGGGTTTTTTCCCGTTGGCTTGGTTTAGCAGCAAGACGGCTCAATGAAGAAGGAAGACGAAGAACTTAATTTCAACTCTGCTCTTTATTCTTCACAGATGATGTGCCTCCCTACTTCAAGACGGAGCCGGTGCGTAGTCAGCTCCATCTGGAACGCAACAGGCTGGTGCTGACCTGTATGGCCGAGGGAAGCTGGCCACTGGAGTTCAAATGGATCCACAACAGCACCGAGCTGACTCGCTTCTCTCTGGAGTACAGGTGAGGACGAGCTGAATGCGTGACCGACAGATTCCAATGATTGGTTGACAACGAGCTAAAATCCCAACCTGTATGGTCGCTACTGCTTTCTAGCTTTATTATGGCCTGAATGTATGAATGAATGAAATCATAACAGCAGCCAAATAGTCTTTAATGTACATGTGGCATGTTGTATTAAGATTTGAACCTAACAAACATCATAAATAGAATATTCTATCTATAACTATGTTTTCTTTAGCATTTAGTTACCTTAGAATGAGTCTTGTGTATATATACAGACACCTCAGTCCTCTTCCATATTGTTGTGGAGAAATTGCTGAAGTCAAAGGTCAATGCTGAGGTCAGGAAGGAAGAGTTCAGGAGTCTCTGATGTCTTATGCTGTATTATTTACTGATGCTTGATCAAGGAGAATTAGAGACACTCTCAAAGTTCATCAGAAGTGCCTGAGTCGGTCTCACATTCTGCAGAACTCTGGTGCTGGTGGATCGACTTTAAACCCAAAGATAACACCACAAATACTATACGCCCCAGAATTAGACAAAGAGAATGTCTTTACCCATGGAGGACCCATGTCAACACATTCTAGTCTGGAGACACAGATGTCTATTTACACAGACTGGATCGTCAACAGCAAGATATCTATTATGTCTAGGAAGGCAGCAATAGGTCTCTTCGACCCTGGCCACTACAGTGTTGAGATAGACTGGCACCCAATTAAAGACAAACAATTAATACTGAGGACCTCAAGGCTCCCACGTGACCTCGTGTAACCTAAGGATAGAAAATTCCATAACACATCATGTTTCTACCAATGGCAGTATTAGTTTTCCGAAGCGCTTCTTTGAAGCTGAAATTATGCTGCGCTGGCCGAACGAAGGTGGATGCACTGCTTCTGCTGCGGGCCTAATGACGCCTGGTTTGCTCTAATAACCCACCCACCTGTCAATCAAGCGGCGGCGCTGTTAATTAAGCGTGACTTTAAGCCTCAATATAATTTGAATTTAAAAAAATATACCCCCTCACAGTTGTCATGAACCGGTTTATTTCTGCTGTGAAGTTGGGCATTTCAATACACTGCACTGATGACTCATTTCTGCAGCCAGTCTCAAGCAGCCGCTCCAGGTTTTACAGTTTTTTTTAGCACTTCCGCATTGGCTTCATCTCCCAGCGCTGGAGGTTGCCACTTTGGCTTCTACATAAGCCCAGAAGAGACAAACTAAACACTGGCTCTAGAACGGGGCCTTTCACACTAGCCAGGAGAAGGTGAGGCAATGGGGCTGAAATCTAGCAACTACACCCCTAGATGCCGACGTCATATACACTCGTCCTTTAAGCTTGTTGGATCATAATTGTTCATACTTGTGCTTGTACATGTGAGATTAAGGTAAAGTTAAGAAAAACTTCAAACCCTTTTTTTTTCGCCGTTTCAGTAGTTATTGCTCTCCCTATGGGCAGTGTAGTATTCTGCGTGTACGTTTTTTTAAACACTTATACTTTCATCATGGAATATCCTGCTAAATAAATAACTAGCTCTCGCCGCTTAGCTTTTTTCGGTCTTTCCCTTTTCCGCTCCTGCCTCTCTCTCTCTCTCCTTTCCCCCCCTCACGTCTCCGTGACCTCCATCACTCTCTCTCCAGAGAGGCGAGCGAAAGGAGTGAACAAGGGTTAGGGCAGGGGAGAAACCGTCTTTAATGGTAACTGGAAGATCTGTAATGTGGAAAACATTGCTCTTATCGCAGAGAGCAGCGTGTTGCATCAAGCGCGTGTGTGTGTTTGTGTGTGTGGAGACAGCGGCGCAAATGAAGCACTGGAGGATTGAAAGAAGGCTCTTTGGCACACACTTTGCTGATCCTAGCTGAACTGTTGTGGTCACATGTGAGAGAGAGTGTGTACGTGAAAAACAGGGGGTGAGGGTGAACATACAAGCAACATCAGCCTTGTTGATGGAGCTGGGACTAAATCCTGACAGTCTCTGGAGACAGATAAGACCAGAGTGGGAACAGTGGGGCAGAAAGGGCAAAAGTGACACACACACACACACACACACACACACACACACACACACGGACGGACGCTATAAGGATTGATCAGAACAACATTGTCTGTTGGAGCCTCAGGGCTTCTTTGACTTTGTTATAATCACTCCCCAGTGATTGAGTACTAGAATGGGTGATTAAACAAGTACTCGAGTACAAAGCTGCTCTAAGTATAAAAGTATAAGCTGCTGAAATGGCACTTGTTTTTTTTACCCCCAGGCATTACACGGGTGGAGTTAGCCAGTCGTAGAACATCCTCCCTAAACAACAGAAAGATGCAAAAAATGAGGCGTCTAATACAACATGTGTAATCAGCCAGTACTGACTGACAGCTGAATGGTTGTTGTTTTTTCCTCATTATGTCACGACAGCAGTCCGTAATCGTGCAGGTACGCATGGTGTAATTGGAAAAAAAAAAAAAACACGTATAAATCTTTAGGCATTGTTCAACTTCAAGGTGCTTTTGTTTTGGTCATTGTGTCAGCAATGGATCGGCTCAGCTGGCGCGTGGCACAATACACCCCACTTTAATACCAATTCAACGGGGTATCACCTGTTGGAATAAAGTGAAATACAGCAGGGGCGGTCGGTAGCGTAGTGGGTTAAGCGGCCGCCCCGTGTGTGGAGGCTATAGTCCTCACTGCATCTGGCCCCGGTTCGAATCCCGCATCGGACGGCCATTTACTGCGTGTCTATCTTCAGCTGTACTATCATTAAAGGCATAAAAGGCCATAGGGCCATAGGCCAAACAGGATATACAGAGAACTGAAATTGTATTTCCCTCTTATCCCCGGTGCAAACAGCAATACACATGAAATAAAAAAATAGAAGTAAATATATATACAAGCTAAAAGACAGTGGCAAATCTGGAAGATATAAACAGTATAAATATGGCAAATATGGTGGCATTGAACAGAATGAACAGTATAAACAGAAACAACAGTCTAACAGTATCAGTGTGGCAATATGGCACAGTATAAACAGAATTATCAGTATGAATATAAATATGGCAGTATGGACAGAATTTACAGTATAAACAGTGAGGTCTATCAAAAATAAAATATGTATACAGAGTAAACAGTTGGTGTGCAGCAGCTGACTGTACACAGTGCAATTTGGTTTGCAAGACTTTTTTTTTTAGAGTCTGTAAAAAGTGGCTGGTGCCGTTTGGTTTGTGTTCATCTGGAGCTTTGGCTTGTGGATGGGGCTGGAGCAAAGTGAGGGATGTGTGATGAGATAAGACTCAAACGTCTCCTTTTTTTTTCATAGAAATCTACTCTGAAATGATTCTGTATGTTTCAAACTCCGCAACAACAAGAGGGGGAATAACAAATACTCCCAAAGGCCAATCGGAGTCCCTCTGTGCTTAACTGACACCTCATTGGTTCACAGCTCCGAATGATCCATCTCCGTGCTTTGCACCACTGCATCATCCACAGAGGGCAAGCGTGACACGTGTGCCTTCTAAACACCGAGTGTGTCAATTCATTTTCTCGTATAATGGCAGCTTTCTGCATGTGAAGGTTTAGTGTGTGTGTGTGTGTGCATGTGTGTTTCTTGTTTGTATGTGGATGCGCGGTCCTCCTCGCTCCTCAAGTTGCCCTTTCTCTGTGCCAGGAGAGTATTTGAGCAGAGCCAGACCCCCCATATTAATGAGGTTATGGTAGAGGTCCCCAGTGCTGAGTGCTGCTTTAAATATTGACACCATGCGACTTGACCTTGTGTCCTCTGGCAGCCGATCAATACTGCAAAGGTGCGTGTGTGTGTGTGTGTGTGTGTGTGTGTGTGTGGCTGCATTACTATTCAACATGTAGGTATGTGAGTGAGTAAGAGGTAAGAGAGTGGCACAGTTTTAGTGATCTGTTGGAGGGAGTGCCACTCTTGGGAGAGAACAGGCTCAGCATTGACTGCTGTCACATAACGGCAACATCACCTATATAGTATGTGAGTGCCAACAAGCCACACACACACACACACACACACACACACACACACACACACATATTAATACCATTTGGCCGGCGTCCTGCTTTCTTTGTTCCTAAAATAATCATTTAAAAGATTTATCTGCAAATTAAAACTCGATTTAATTAAGATTGAAGATTACATCCAATACCATTAAGGATTTTTGAGCTGGTGAATTACCCCGCGTGCAATCCTTCAGCAGATCAATACACTGTATTATAGCACCACAGCTTCCTGTCACGTGATCCGAAATCCCAGAAAACATTCACCCGGCACGTCACCAGTCTTTATGGTGCCAATTAACCCAGGAACTTAATTAAGGGAGTTAATTGTTAATCAAACCTCAAGAGTCTTTTTTTTTGTTTGTCAATTTGTTCTCGTCTGGTTTTAGTGCGGTCTGCGTCTGCTGGAGGGAGTAGTAACCTTTGTAATGAGGCAGACAGACAGAGAGCAGTAAACAAAAGTAGAAGTAATCTAGTCGACAGTCGCTCACAGAAGGAAACGTTACAGTTTCACCGTCGCAGGTTTCACGCTGATTAAATCATTCTTTTTATCTCTGTGTGCTCACTGTCCCCTCGTTGTTGAGAAGTGGAAATTACTTCTCTCTCCGATGCAATCACAACAAAAAAGCCCTCTCTTGACTTTTCACAATTAAGACGGAAGAAAACGAAATTAACATTTTGACAGCTATCATAACAGTGTCCCTTCCGCCTCTGCATAATCAGACAACATGCTCAGAGACGGGTCGGTAGTACACGTGTAAGCGACACACAGACAGGTACCATAGGTAGGTGTGTACGTTGAGTTTCCGTCTTCACACTCTCGATCTCTCTTTCATCCTTCCTCTTCGTTCGCGTCCCGTCTGCCTCGGTTTAATCCACTCATACGCGAGGCACCATGGATACGAGCTAACAGATATAATTTCATGGTGGCTCTGAATAAATTAACACGAGTTCAATACGATATTATTCCATGTCCGGGGGACGTGATGACAAGCTCAGCTTGCTAACTAGATGGAGATGAAGGAAAAGCAGGAGGTAAAGTAGAGGTAGATGACAACATGTTTTCTGTGTGTGTGTGTGTGTGTGTGTGTAAAGTGATATCTGCCCACTTGCAATCAAATGTTTTAATGATCAATTTATTGAAGAAATCTTCCAAACTCAACTTTAAAACTTAAGAGTAGCTCTTGTTCTGTTTATTCCTTCGTCTTCTGAATTAGTATTGGTTCCAACTCTCGGTGATGTCATATAATCTCAGCAAGAACAGACGCCAGCCACTGAAACCACCTTTATATTCATTTGATTTTGGCTGCCGTAAAAACAGGCATTTGTCATAAACAATCCCAACATCCCCAAAGAGCAGAGCCCCCCCCGAGAAGCAGACAAATTGGAAGCTGTTAAAATGTCTCCCTTTTCATATTTTTCATCTCGCATTCCTTCATAAATAACTTAAACACGCAGCCAAACAGTCTGCCTTGTTAGCAAGTCGCAAACCAGCAGGATGTCCCATATGTATGTGTTTAGCTCAGGGAGGAGGGTTAAGGTTCATGTTTGGGAAATGAAACGGGACGAGGAATAAACAAAACAACCGTTTACTCGCTTTGATTCTCATTTTCCATCTGCATCCTCCGCGCAATTTTTATTTTCTTTCAGCTCACGATTTCACGCTGCCGTTGCTCCCTTCCACACACACCCTTGTGTCAGAGTTAAATTAAATTCAAACAATTATTATGTTTTGTTTTTTTTGGTGGAGACACTTTATGGCCCTCTCTCTCTCTCTGCCTATATGCATTTCTGAAATACCCGCTCTTGAAGCAGAGCCTTCATTAGACTGTGAAGAGCCCTTATTCACTTTGTGAATAAAAGCAATAAATGAAAACTGATCAAATATATAATTAAAAAAAATGTAGAGCCGCTTCAGCGGATGAAATGAGAGTAGTATACTTGGAAAAAAAAACAATGTATATATAGCACACTGTATATTTAAACGGTTGTGTCTAGTGTCAATAGTGATCGTGATGTTCCTATCGAGTGCAACAACAGATGGTGAAAGTGGATTACGTTGTATTCAATAATATTAAAACGCAGAAAACACGACTGACAAAAGATGTATATGACACAATCCTTACTTATCCATAACTTCTACATATTTTTAACAGAACGGGCTAAAACATGGACATTTCTGACCAAAGTGTTGCTCAGAGTCAGGGTCTGGGTTGTGGACTAGCAGGTAAAGGAGGAGAGACTCTTAAATGTTCTATATATTAACTCTTTAGGCCGAATATGTCAGGTTATAACTGTTAGATTTGTGTCATTATAACATATGGTACTTCTGTGATGACCTTAGCAGAATGTGCAATAACAAACTTTCCAATACATGTCTGTCCAATAGGAGTCTTTCCTTTCCTTCCTTGAATCGAGGGTCTAAGGACAATGTATGGATTGTAAAGCCCCTTGAGACAAATTGAATCCCCCCCGTGTGGGTTCTCTCCGGGTACTCCGGCTTCCTCCAACAGTCCAAAGACATGTGGGTTAATTGGTGACTCTGAGTTGCCCGTGAGTGTAGATAAGAGTGTGAGAACTGGCGACTCGTCCACGGTGTAACCCGCTGGGTTCAGCTCCAGGATGAGCAGTGGTAGAAAACGGATGGATTGATGAATTTGGGCTGTAAAAGTAAAAATTGACTCGACTAGAGACAGAAATTCATTCGGCATTGTTCAACAGACTAGTTGAACCGCTTCAGTTCAATCAAATTATTTGATTTGTGTAATCCTCACTATGGTAGTTCTAATAAGATCAGTGCTATTCTTGCAGTAGAGAAAGAGTAGCAGTAACATCCAATTACAGGCAGAAAAACTTCTTCTCTTGGATCTGTACTTGAACCCCATCATGTCAGGGAATGGCAGCGCTCGGACAGAGGCAGCCAGGCAGCATCTCTCTCTCTCCAGATGACCTTAATGGATTCCCCTCTGTGACTAAAAAACGTCCATTTTCTTTCTCCCTGGCACTCTCCTTCACAGCCCCCAGATACAATAGATTTTACCTTCCTCTGTCTCCCTCGATGCACTCACTCACGCCTTGTTTTCTGTAGCGGAGTGGAGTGAGCGGATGACTCAGAGAATGTCAGCGAGAGAGTATGAGAGAAAAAAACGAAACCGTCGGTTTGTGTATGAGTTTGTGCGTCTTATTGTGTTTATGTGTCTATGGGTGATCCACAGCCAGCGTTATGAAACATCTTGCATAAGTACAAGGACACCTGACATTAACAACTGGACTGAATGTTCAGCCATTCAGTTAAATACTACTTTTCTCTGGTGAGTACTGACACATCTCATGTGTGTCCTTGAAATTTTAGGTTTAGGATACTTGCAGGTGTGTTGACATAGACTGGTATGATTTTAGCATAATGCTGTGTCTACAGTTTGAAATGTTATGATAGAATCATACTGATGAGGTTCATAAACGTTTAGTGCTGACCTACATTGAAATGAGGGCTGGCAGGGGAGCTGGTGTGTGCAGGCTTTTTCCTCCGGTTTTAAACAGAAGCACACAACGTTCTGAAGGAAAACGTTTCGGCTGCTGATCTTGTACCGTACCGTGACCGCAACACACCGAGTGTGTTACACAGAACGTGAAAAGCCCAAAGTCTTACACGTGTGTCCGAGAATGAGAAGGAATTCATAGCTAGGGTTCATAAATGAGGTCAATCACACACAAAATCAGCTGATTATCAGCTGATTTTATTAAGAACCTGCTAATCACCCACTCAAACCAAAGCTGATTAGAAGTTTAGTCACAATTATCTAAGTACTTTTGCTGCTGATAGTGCTGCTCTGACACCGGTACAGATTTCTACACCTTTTCTATAGATTTGTTTGAGCAACATAAACTTTTTTTTACATTTTACACGTTATCAGATGAAGAACTTTGCCTAAATGTCCAATATTTTCCAATATTCCTGCTCAGACAATAAGTCACTAAGAATATGGCCAAGCTTTAGATAGTTTATCAAGTGCATTGCGGTTCGATACCCCACGCTACGTGAAAGTGGGTGCAACCGCATTGTAAGCTCAAACTGCACCACCCACTACCCCGGCTTTCATCCAACAGATGCATGAACTTAAGTATAATGTCATATATGAACATATGACAACAGATCAGTATAGAGTACAGAAAAGTCTCCCATCAGACAAAGCTTCTACTGATCCCACGGACAACAATAGTGGCAAAATATTGCTGTTGACATAACTTCGGATAAATATGTAAAAAAAAGGTCTGTCCTCTGGGATTTATGAGTCGATGTAAAATTCCTTTTTAACAAAATCACAAACACACAAACGCGATCATTCACTTTTATTCACTGGGCCTCCCTTGAAACAGTTTGGAGCCCGCCTCTGGGTCTCCCACTTTGAAAAGCTTTGGTTGAGTATACAGCGATGTGTGTGTGCAGCTCAGAGGAAACAGGCTTTCATAAGGATCAAGGCTGGCAAATTATACAGAGAAAATATTATTAATATATATATTTTATAAGGCGTGACAATGGTTTGTGTACACTGTCTCAATCAGACAGATGTCCATCTGTTTTATCCTTTGTGAGCATGTGGAGGCTGTCCCTCCGGGCCTGGTAGATGAATTACCCACTATTGATTTCCAGTAGCTTAACCCAGAACTCCCCATTACCTGTCATGTGTCATATGTGCTGGGTATTGGGAAAACAAGATCAGATTGAAGACTTTTATCCTATAGAATTTTTGAAGATGAGTCAATAGACTTTCAAAAGACATCCTCTCAACAACACAAAGTATATTATCGATTTCCTTTGGAGACGCTTTCACCTATAGCTCACCGAAGACCTGGAAGTTCGATCGCGTGTCAATGTATTTGTAACACGGTGGCATTTCTACTTGACATGTTGCTTTATTTATGGTGCTTTAATTCATGACATGCACGGCACATGCATATAATCATCCAATTAGAATAATGACGCACATCAATCCATCATGATCCCTAAAAAAAAAAAAAGCAAGTAATTAGGCTGTCAAAAGTAATAATTTGCCTTTTTTTTTTTTTTATTGCTTTTGTTTATCTAATACTGAATGCACAAGCTGTTGAGGTCTTCCAAGCGCGCCGCAATGCCCGTGAGTGAGCTCATTAATGAAAGTAAAGTGACATCAAACTGTTAGAAGAGGGCAGTGACCTTTTCATAAACTCCAAACAATGCGACGAGAATAAAACACATCATTACAAGTGAGCCGTGACACACTGTGTGCCGCGTGTCTGCTTTTATTAGGAGCTGTAAAACAACTGTTGCGTGACGTGATGTGTTCCAAAATTAAAAAAAAAAAAAGGCACACTTTGAGATCAGGTTTCATGTGAGTCGCCGTGTTTGGCAGAAGAAGCGGCATTAATTCGTGGGAATCTCTTCTCTAAACGATAGCGAATGCGTTGATGCTCGGGATAAAAAAGACGTGCGTGTCATTATCGGCTCATCCCGGATTTATGATGCTTTCTGGCGTGTCATGATTTACCGTCATGCAGTTAAGCCATAATTACAGTGTCCTTGCGATGTGTATGTGAGGGTTTATAATCTTACCGTATAACCAGCAATTTAAGTACAATGTTATTGCAGCTAACCTCGGGGACAGGTGTGATATTATTATTATGAAGCACGCCGCAGCCATCTTCAATCAAGGATTCATAGTTTTGCCAATCATCTCCGAGCGCCCCCCTTTATCTCCCTCCATCTTTGCATCATTTTGTTCTTCAAGCCTCCACCTCCAGCCCACTTCATTCCCCCCCAGTCCTCCCCTCTTTCTCATGTCCCTCTATCCGTCTCCCTGCCACTCCTCCATCTAATCATTTCTCCTGAGTGGGGCTAATTAAAGGGGATCTGACGGAGTGCGCTGACCACAGGAACATCAATCAATCTTTGTCCGACGCGGCGAGCCCCCCCGCTGACTCCCCCAACCTGGCTGCCAACGCGCGCAGCTCCGCAAAGGTTAATTGTATTCATTATATAAGGGACAAGAGCGAAAGAGGAAGAGAGGGAGAGAACACTGTCTAAAGTCACCCTGAAGATTCAGGGTCTGGGGTGAATTCTCGGTAGGCCCTCGGCGAGGTTAAACTTGGAGCAGCGACACCACCTGTCAGCCTTCTCCCTCTTAATGTCTGCTTCTTCCCCCTAACCCGAACTCTTCTTACTGTTTTCGTCCCCTCCTTTCTGTTGCACACTATTCCATCATCTATTCACCTCATCTCACTTCCATCTATGCATAACACATATACGTGATTGTATTAATTTTAGTTGATGAAACATATGAAAGGAGTCACACATCATTAATGGAGCTTTCTGATTAGTTGATTAAGCTTTAACAGACTTTGGGCTAAAACTCATTTAGTTCTTCGGGTCCGACTGCTGCTGCCGCTAATGAGGTTTGATACCGCTTCATTTCTTTTTTTTGTTTTTTTGTTATAGAAATTAAAAGCCTTCGAACACCATCCAACCATTTGTTATTGCGGGCCCCGCTGCTGTTAGCCGCCGCTTCCACAAAGCACAAAGGCGGCTTTCAACGATTTCAAGCAAGTGCTAATCAAATTTGTCAGTTTTGCCTCGCTGCTTGATTTCTCGTTCACGTAGAAGTTTTTGAAGAGGGGTTATCTTGTTATGTTTCTCCCCAAAGAAATTAATAGTGAGTGGCATATCTGTTTCCCGTCGACGCAGGAGCTGTAGTTGCTAGGGGCAGCTATCGTAACGATTTAAATGTTTCAAGTATAAGACATATGCAGATTTAAGAGTTGCTATTTATGTTAATCAACTTACAATAATCCATTTTTGGGGAATGGCATCCCCATTTGATCAAATACAAAAAATGGCCAATTGTGTCTCCAACTGGGAGAAAGAGATGTCAATGAGCACGACAACCAGACCTGTTTGAGTCTTGTGTTTCAGACTTCTGGAACCAGACCACTAGCAAAGAGACGCATTGATGGCATTGATGTGAGCAGCAAAGCAAAAGCCAACAGGTGGCTGCTATGAATGAGTCTGTGATCTTGCACCACTGAAACGTGGCCAAAAACTCGAGTTTCCCGACACATATAAGATGCATACGGACTGGTGATGAATGAAACAAAAGCATATGCAGGTGTTTCCATACAGAGCACGAGCGCTCGCTGAGCGGTTTATCATCAAAACAGCAAATGAGAGAATATCTTTTGAGAGAATCCAGTTCACAGGCTTGTAGATGTTGAAGTTGCTTTGACGTTGCATGTTGGTTTTCCCTTGAATTTGTCACCCATCGGTATGAGTATGTTTGATCATTTATCAGTCAACATCACTCTGAACAACCCCTAAAGGCATACTTTAAAGTCAAAGGATAGTCCCCGTAGACAGGTCTGTTCAAATATTTAGGTTTCTTATTGGATTTTATTCAGTAAACTGTGTGGTTACCTAAATTTACCTTTTAGACTGTATCGTTTTATTAAGCTCCTTTCCTGTTTAGCCTTTGGCAGTCTGTAGAAAGCATCGCCTGAATTATTTTAGAATATTACAGTCCACTGCGGAAACAGTCAGGAGAAACACTGTTTGATTGCGCGACGTGACACACAAATATTAGGGCTTATTTCAGTAGAAGCTCCTGTTATGTGTCTCCCAGCTGTAGCTCCACTTTTGTAAGTGTTCAGACTTCCCCGGCAAACAGCTTGTCGACATCGCCAGCTCTCTTTTTTCACTTCGCCTTCGTTCGCCTGCGCTCTTCCCAAACATTTCTTCATGCCAAAAGAAACGAAAAAAACCCCTCTTTAAACAAAAGGTTAAATCACCGGAAAAACTTCCCAACAAAATCGCATGTGGTTACTATAGAAACCGGCACGTCCCATCAGCTGAAGGTTGCCTCGAACACATATCATGCAGGAATGTGACAGCAAAGATGGCAAGCGCAGTCCTAGTGGCAACTGTCGCCTCCCACGAGAAGAAGGATTTATTTTGACGAGAATGTGTTAGTGTGCTAGATTGACTCAGATTAAACATGCACAACTCGCTGTAGGCTAATTCACAACATCTACAGGTTGCGCTGCCATCTAACATGCCGTCAGAGACTTCCCGTGCAACCACTTTAACAGTTGGCCGCTCTGTGTGTCTCCCACTGCAGCGCCATTTATTAGTTATTGGAAGGCTGTTAAGAAGCCCATGCCTGGCGTTCTGAGCAGTCTGCTTTCCTGATCTCCGAATTTTTTGAATGACTCAAAGTAGATAAAAACCAATTCTGCACCTCTCATGGATATACCCGGGGTGCACTGCCATTATCAAAAAAGACATGCACAGTCGAACAAACATTGATCACTGATCTGCAGGAGTCTTTTTTTCCTGAAGCCAGTAGCTAGAAGTTTGGAGCTCAGTGATGTTTGAATGGCTGAGAAGCTAGTTATACACACAGGATAATTTGGGGATCAATATTCCGATAAAGGCAAAAAAAAAAGTGCGTACTTGTTTTGATTGACCCAAAGCCTCCTCATGGCGAGTCTTTGTAGTCTTAATTCAACGAATCGCACAAGCGGTTCACATAGAAAGTCGTTCCTCTGAAGCGTTCATGTTGCACTTTGTCAAGCGCGCGAAAAGTAACAGAAGCCAATCGAGTGAAGACTTAAACTGTTGAGCATCAGGGACGAGTTCAAACCAATCAGTGCATGACGTGGGTGTGATTTTCAGATTGTCGCTTCCTGTTTGTGTTCCTCGATTCTTGACGTTGGATCGTCGTGTTGAGACGCTGACCTGCAAGTCGACAGTTTTATACTTTACCCAACATTTCGAGAGAAAAGCTTTCAGTAAAGTGCAACATTTTAATTATGTTTTTAATTGTACGTACTTGCCCATAAACGTTGCAGTTGCAACAAGTCGTATTTTTGCTGTGATTCACGGTTATGTCTACGGCAGTTTGCAAGATTGCAAAATAAGTTTTAATAATTACAGTTTTATGGAGGGTTTGAAAGGGAAAAACATTTCTAAACATCCTCATTTATTCCTTCGGCATTGGTACACCACCAGAACTGGAGGTCAGTCAGTGGTTAGTCTGCACAGATCAGTCCCTTGCACCCAGCAGCTTCATAAAGTATATGTTACGCTGCCTCCACATGGCAGGGAGGCGGTACTGCCACCACAGCTGGACACTGAAGTCAAGGTCACGGGGAGAGTGTCAACTGCTGGAGACTTACGGCGTCAACCTTTATCCCAGGGGCTTCAGTGCAAGTGTGTGTGTGTTTACATAGAATAAATTTGAATGCGAGTGTTTGTCGTCTGTGCCTGTCTGTGTCAGTGTGTGTGTGTGTGTGTGTGTGTGTCTTGGGGGAGAGCTTCACTGTGGTAGCTGGGTTAGCCTCTCGAGCATCATTATCATTGGAATAAACAACAGCTAAGCTCCAATGTCCTCTGTGCCCTTGTTCCTCTATTAGATGGTCTTAAGTTTGTGTGTGTGTGCGATCAGACACCGTGTGTGTGTGTGTGCGTGTGTGTGTTTGTGCCTTTTCAGCACATTCACGCTTACAAATCTGCAAATGCTTGTGTTTGCGCGCTCACATAAGTGCACATTTGATTTCTACTTTTGTCTTAATTAGTTGCAACACTTTATTGCAATTTAAGAGAATCCTCATCCTTATCTTCTGTGTGTGTGTGTGTGTGTGTGTGTCTGTGCTTATTAAAGGTACCTAATCCCTTCGTTGGATCGCTCCCATGCTGGCTTCTACCGCTGCATCGTGAGAAATCGGGTGGGGGCCCTTCTGCAGAGGCGCACTGAAGTACAGGTGGCCTGTAAGTATCAACACGGGATGCAGGTGAACACACAGATGAATGGACCCAGTGGATGAATAAAAGGATGGATGATGGATAGATACGGAGAGTGTGACAGTGTGCGCATGCGTGTGTGTGTGTGTTTGACTGCCTGCAGAGTACACAGTATGCCCACACTCTGTTTGGTTGCCTTTGTATCAAGGACTGACTAGGGAGGGACAGATGCTGGCAGGGTGAAAGATCTACCTGCATATCATTCGGGGTGTTATCAACCCGGACAGCTGTTCCACTCAGCGTTCTCATTAGATTGATATTGTTGCCGTGGTTTGGTTTTAACTTTGCTTCATTTCAATATGACCGCCGCTTATTTCATTCTCTCTCTCTCCCTCTTTTGTCAACAACATCTGTCGTTTCTTGGCGAAAACGGCGGCCCCGATGCACGGCGTTTCGGTAAATTTCCGGCGCCGCTTTTTTTCGAGCTGCTCGGCTCCCTCATCTCGTTAACGAACTATTACAGGCGCGCCGCGGAGGTGTCTGGAGTGTTGTCATGTCAAATACAACCACCACCACCCCCAAAGCACCCCCCCACCCCATAGGCACCACCGTTCTACGCCCATTATCCTGCCTTCCCGGGGTATGCCAGGTTCATTGGCTTCCCCTTGTTCCAGCGACATTTTGAGTGGATGTGACACGACGCTGTACCTGACTGAACAATGCAGCCAACCAGGCGTGAGAGAGAAAGGGATGGGAGGGAGACGGAGAGGGCCTAACGGCCCCGCCGGTCTGCTTCTTTACTATTGAGCAAACAGATTGTAGCTGTAGCCAAATGCTTCCTTCAGTATCTCTTCCAGCAGTACGACTCTTCCATCACTGTTTCTTTTTTTCTCGTCTCTTGACTTTGTCTGTTGTCTGGCCGCCACTGCTTTCTATTTATTTTCTGTTATTCTGTTTCTCTTTATCCCCCACCTCTCTCCATTTCCACAATTCTCTCCCTTTCCTCCTTCATCAGTGGCTCATGAAGGTGTACGGACCACGAGGCAAAATAAAAAAGGAGAATTAAGGACACCCGCGGAAGAAATGGATGAGATAGACAGGGGGGAGCGAGCGACTCCACTGAGGTAGCACAATTAGGATTGCGGAGACACACCTCAGAGAAAGGGAGACATGCCGAGGCATTAGAGTTTAGTGGAAGGGGAGGAGGGACGTCACATCGCCGAAACTGCAGATCAAAGTCGGGATTTGCACACTTCCCAGATTCTCATTTAAGCTAAGCACCACAGCTGCACTGCAAAGCCAGATTACCTTTTTTTATTCTCTTTGAAAGAGAGAGAGAGAAATACGATTGCCATCAATGCACAGCCACTCCAACATCCCCAGTTCAAAGACCCATACCTTGATCCCCACATCTCTCAAAGATATGGTTATTTCTAAACTGTGTTAGAACTTAATTGAGTGTTTGATGTCCCGATGATTTCAGCTGAGTTATCCTTTATTGTTTCCCTTGAAACGAAGAAACAAATGTGCGATCCTTTCCCCCCACCGCTTCTCGTGGAACTTAAAAACACAACATCTCTTATTTGGCTGTCACTTCTTCCGAAAACCAAAGTCTGCACTTTCTCTTTCAGAGACATCTTTGCAGGAATAAAATACAAAGCCTGCTTGTTACTCCCACCCTATAAAGGTTTACCGTCAGCAACAGCCAAAATGATTGCAAGCACAGCCCCGCACAGCCGAGATCGAAACAACAATTTGAAGTTAGGGGGCTGATAGACGTGGAATCCATCAAAAAAAAAAAGAATCCTAACCTGCCGATAGATCTCATTTACACGTAAGCAGAGCACGGAGCGGGAATATTAGCGCAGTATTTTTGTCAGCTTTTAAGATATAATGAGGCAGGGGAGGAATAAAACCGCTGTAACAAATGTAATGTATTAGGAGATAATAGAATAGCGGCAGTGCTGGTCATCTACCACGTTGAGTAATGCACACATTTAGAGTGTGATCAAGATTGATTGCCCTGGATGCATCCACGCAGGAGGATGCGGAATATGAATATGAGTCAATTTAACGTCCCCTCTGTGTCCGTCTGTGAGTCATCTCATCTCGCTTTCCTTCTAGCCTTTCTTGATGTACTGCGGAAACCATGGCAACAACACTGCGCTTGTCCATCAAAGTGGCTCCATGTAACGTTTCAGAGCAGAAAGCAGATGGCGAAAGCTCTGTGGGCTTCCAAAAAAAAAGAAAAAAAATCAGATGCGAGAAAGAATAGGGGAATTTGTGAATGTGACTTTTTAACTCTTCCCTTTTTCTCACTCACTGTGTTTCTGTATTTGTGCGTTTGTCTTTCTTGTAGTTATGGGCAGTTTTGAGGAAGGTGAACGCGCTCAGTCGGTCTCTCAGGGAGAGGGCGCCGTTATCCCGGCGCCGCGCATTCGCAGCTTCCCCCAACCGCAAGTTACCTGGTTCAGGGACGGGCGCAAAATCCCACCCAGCAGTCGCATGTAAGTACTTTTTTTCCTTTTGTCTCTTTTTGTGCGCTTTACCTTTTCTATATGTGTTTGATCCTGTGAATCCTTTTCAGTGCTTTGTTTGTTCCTGGGGGTGCTTTAGTTTGAGAGTGCCTGTTCCCGCCTGTCGCTTGTCATTCATCACACTACATTCTGTGTTAAAACCGAGTTTGAATTTCTCCTGCACAACAAGGTCCAAGACCAAAACTGTTTTGGCACTGTGTGAAATGAATTCGCCCCTTTTTGTTCCTCTTTTGTTTGTTTTTTCTTTAGGTGAAAAGAAAACCACTTTTATTTCAGCTTATCTGTGTCTCTGTCTCTCTTCATTTTGGTGTTTCTGAGGCCACCTATCAATGTTTGCCAGACGGCAGCGGTGGTGTTGATACAGCAGCGGTTCCCAATGGGGGCAAGCGAGCACTGGAGCTGCTGACCAGCCTCAGATGGGATTGCTGTTTTGTTTTCCTCTTCTGTTCACTTAAAATAGAAGGATGGAAATGGAGAGGTCGATTGGGGAAAGTGTCCGCTCCCCAAAAAAAGAAGTATTGGCCAATTTTTGGTGTTTGTGTTGGGCTGGTTTTGTTCCTCCATGCTCCAATTTTAGAAACATGAAAAATGAATTTTATTGATCTATTCGGGCTTATATATTATGAATGCATTGCGCTCTTATAACATTGATGCAGCAGAACAAGAGATATTGCCTCTTTTATTCCTCGCATTCTTCCACCTTGTCAAAAACCCGGCGCCTACATTACCCACAATGCATCTTGACCACTGTTTGGATGAGGTATTCCAGTACGGCTTATGTAGCCATGAGCTGCTTGTCTCCGAGCAGGCTGTAGCGGTCTGGTAAACCACTTCTAGCCCTCTGACATCACACCCCCTAGATCATGGGGATCAGATCACATCAGTCGAGGCGATTTATTAGATTTCATGCAGTCCCTTCTGGAGTCACCTAAGGCTTTCTGCAACTTTTTTCCAAGACAGACTGTAAACAGACTTTAATGTATAAAATCGATGGAGCTCCCCTTTTAGAAATAAATATCCATATTGATTTCATAGTTCCCATTAGGATACACTCTGTCTCCAGTTGAAATGCTTCTGTTTAACTGCTAATGATCGGCTTTTTCGGTGGACCATGTGGAGGTTTCTTTTGGGTTTTTTTTTTTTTTTTACACACCTCTTAGTGTTCTGCGTGGGAATATTCTGTAGGTGTGTGTGTGTGTGTGTGTTAAAAAGGCACTTATCCCTCATCTCATCACATCTGCATTTCTTCGCAGTGGGAGGTGACCTTGCCCTTGGTTAGAGTGAATCTTTCTTATCAGCTCCTCATCATCAGTAATCACACCCTGACCTAGAATGACAATGAGACAAGGGCCCCGAGACTGACTGAGAGGATGACGGCCGTGGGTAGACTTCGCCGCTTCGATTTTTTATTTTTTTTTCCGTTCCGACTCGTTGTGGAAGTCTGGATTACTTTCTGAGAAGTCGTTGAAGGGAAAAGGTCAAACAACAGTGACATGTGGCGCTCTGTGTGTGTGTGTGTGTGTGTGTGTGTGTGTAGTCTCCTCCAAGTTGATATTTGAAGAGCTTATGAAAGTTTGACGAATGATACACATAGACTTTCAACTCTTTATTAGTTTCACATTTCTCTCATTCAGCCCCTTTCTGCTCTCTCGCTTATTGTCTCGTTTATATCTTCTGCCAGTGATTCACTCTCTCTCTCTCTCTCTCTCTCTCTCTCCCTCTCTCTCTCTCTCTCTCTCCCTCTCTCTCACTCCTTTTGTCTCCATTATCGGCCACCCACTGTGTGTACTTTGCTTCTCTTCATCATCCTCGCTTCCTACCCCCTAGCTCTAAGAATGCTAATTCAGCGCGCACCAGCAAGGTCACTGTGTGCAAATGAGCACTGTTGATAACAGACTGCCTTTTTTTTTTATTATTATTATTATTGAAAATCATTTAATTGAATTTGATTCGTGCCGCTAGCGTTGACTCTGCAGAGGCATCAAAGTCTCACCAGTGTAAGCGCCAAAGAGAGAGTTCTGCGATGAACCGCAAATGTTACCTTGATGGAGGCGCTTTCCAAAGACTACTGCTCTCCAGAGGCGGTTCCAGCTGTGTTGTATCTCTAAACATTGTCACACAGGCTTCTGCACATGATGGTTATAGTCATTGTGAGGGTGATTGTTCCATCTGTAAGATCTAAGAGCTACATTGTTGAATAGCAGGAACAGAATTAAAGGGAAAAAAAAAATCTTGGTGACATCTTCTCTTTCATTTATAATATCTTTTACTTTCTTACTTTCTTACTATCTCCTCTCATTGTCCCCTTCCCTTTGCTGTCCCTCCTCAGGTGTCATAGCTTTAATTTGCAGGCTTTCCGGGGGACCGTCTTGCTTCTTCTCTCTGTGCTCTCTGAGTAATCACACCTCGGGAAAAAAAAGAGGAGAGGAGGGCGGCCATACCCAGAATAACTGTGGTATTCACCTCCAACCAATCCAACAGCTGATAAATAAACGCAGCTGAATTAGATCTTCTTTGTCGTATTGTGTCTAGGTTCACTTTGCGATCAGTTTGGCCTGTAGTGGTGTCGCTGGGAGTCAAATTGCATCATATAGCAGGAGGGGATGTTCTTGCCTTGTCTTTTTTTTTTTGCACTAGATAGGTGAAGTTTGAAAAAATGACTCCAGGTTGATGCTTGCAAGGACGTGTGCGAGGTGAACTCTCTCTCGGGTCCCGTGCACACTTAGCTCATGCAAATACATCTCAAGAGATCTGATCAGGAGCAGAGTTAAAATCTAGAATGTAAATGTGCTTCAGGTCACATGCAAATTACCCCCGTATTCCGAGCAACTTGCTTATTCCTCTCTCTCTCTCTGTTCTGTTCGTTCTGTTCTGATCATGTGAGAACAGGTGTTTCCTCAAGATGACTGCCTGTCTCAGCTTAATTTTGCACCGACTGAGTTGCCTCAGCAGTTGCGAATGAACTCTGCTGGATTTACCCTTTTCCATCTGTTCCCTGGTGATGGGAAACAGGGATGACAATTCCGGTTTATGATCTGCATCTGCAAGTCTGATTTTATTTATATCTTTGCATTGTGACGTAGTATACAGGAGTACTCTCAGCTTGCATATACAGGTTTTTCAAATCCGGGATAAAGTCTTCATCATCCAGGTTTCTGAAATCAGAATATTCAAGTTCAAATGTAAAAAAATAAAATTAAAAAACCTGATCACAACAACGTTCAGTTTTTCTTTAAATAGTCTCTTTGGATCACTTTGCTTCAGGCTAAAATATATCCACAATTCTTCAATGGATTGCCATGAAATTTGGTACAGGTATTTACGTCCCTACGCTTTTTCTGTTCCCTTAACTATCCACACCATCATTAGATGGTTCGATTTGTTCAATACTTTGATTTATAACCATAGAAAACAACTAATGAAATCAGCCTGATGCACAGGTACCTCTTGCAAATGAGCAAGGCTGGACAGCCTAAAACAGTGCCTCACGCTCTTGTTATTGTACTGAAATTATATGTTAAATAATTAAGTTTATTTTTGAGTATTTGTTTTTTAAGATTGGATTTTAAGGTACGTCCAAGGTTATTGTTCAGCTAAATGGCAAAAAGTGTTGTGTATCTTGCTCCTCACTAAGATAAATGATTTCATAAGCGTGAGTCATGAATTCAGTATTTTATGAACTTGGAAAGGGATCCAAGATTAAGCAGGTTATTGGAAGATATCCATCAGGGTCAAGGATGCATGTAGCGTAATGTGAACACCACCCAATCACCCAAGGCCTGGATATGTAAAGAAAAACCCACTGAAACTTGGTGAATACAGCATTTTTGCTTCCCTTCTGCCAGTTCCCCCTTGGCAAGGCAGCGTGTCACTGTGCCACAGTGACTTCTCTCTCTTTGCCATGTGGCCTCTGCAGCTGTTGTTCTTGGCGTAGGCAAAGACTCCTGTGCTGTCTCTCGTGGAGCACCCATAAACTTGCAGATTCACTTTATTGTAGTGTTTTTCTCTGATGGCCTCTGCTGTGCTTCCACCCCTTTTTTTCCCCCCAGTATCTTGTTTCAAGACATTTGTCCTTGTTTGATTCAGTGCTGAGATGTGCATCCAGGTATTGGTCTGCAATGGATCGGTTCAACCGGAGTCCTCACATCTTTGTTGTGTTGTGATGTAGAGCGAGATGCAAGGGGGGAAAAAAAGAACTTATTTAGCACTAACGGTCATTATTCTTCCCTTATTGAATGGGAATGCATTTGGCAGGGTCTTTTCTATTCAGCTGGCGTGATTTGTTGTGTTATTTTGGAGACTTAATGTGGTGTATAATCAGAGGCTCCTTCAGTAAACACATTTGCCAGGAATTGTAGGGCTGTTGGCTGGAAGGTGAGTCTGCCGCTGGCAGTGGGAGTCTCTCCGCTCACTGTTTCACCTCTGACAACGACTTACTACCCACTACCTGGTTTTCTCTTCGAGAAACTTCCCATTGACAACTCAGACATGGATTTATCCGCGGTACACTGAAAACTACCTTGTAGAGGTGTCCGTTAAGACAGAACACAGAGGAGTCTGACCTGGAGGAGGAGGCAGTGGGAGGACATCCTGACACACACACATTGCAATTCCCTTGAGTAATCTGCTGTAGCTACTGATCAATTAATGGCCCCTGCCTGTGATGCTCGGGTCCTGTCAGTCTGCTATGGATTCCCCATTAGTCACGATGGCCAGTGAATGGCCAAGCCCTTCCTCTGCATTTCCCTATGACCAGCTCCCCCAGCATTAGTCACGAGTCTAACAATCTGCAGGGCAAAGCGCGATGCAATGTCAAGGAGAGCAACATACCGCCACGCACATAGATGCTGGAATTCACTGACTGCATGTATCTACGTTTAATGACTTACAATCTGTCTTTGTTATCACTTATTTTCCTGGCTAGTCATTTAGCTCTTAACCATTTCAAAATGCTTGTTTCGTCCGACCTAAAGTCCAAAGATACAGTGATAGGCAAAAGCAGCCAATCTTCAGATTCAAGCATTTTGTTTGGTACTTTTCTAGCATCTTTTCTAGCCTTCCGACCACTCAAGGCAACTCTTACACCCATTCGCACACATTCATGGCATTCGCTGCCATGCAAAGGTGCCAACTGCTCATCTTCCGGAGCAATTTGGGGGGTCATGTTTTTTACTCAAGGAGCAGACTGGAGGAGGAGGGGATTGAACCACCGATCATCTGATTGGTGGACGACCCGGGCCACATCCGAAACAGTTGTAATAAGTCAATCCTACTGTGGAAGCCCAGCACTACAGGTTTATAGTCTCAAAACTACAGTGCAATAAATAGCTCTTGTATTTGTACCAAATTTCAGATATTGATTTGTGTCCAAAACCCAAAGATATTCTATGATTGAGAAAATCAGCAAATCCTCGAACTGGAGAAGCTTGCACAAGGAAATGTTTAGTATTTTGTACTCAGTGTCATTGTCGATCGATGAATCTTTTCAACTCTGGATTCACTTGGTGGAAGGATAAAAAGGATAGCCTCTTGTGTTTGGTGTTGTTGGTTACTCGGTCGATCAAAGCTGATCAGAAATAGCATCAGGTTCATTTACGTGTCACCGTTTGACCTTGTGGGGGTATTCCGGACATCCTTTTTTTTTCCTTCACTGATTTTTCTGAACACTCAACCAAAGCGCGAGCAACAGGGAAGCAGAAAGCCAACAGTGAGCCACAAATCTCTAGTTCATGCCCCCGGTGAGAAAACAAGTGGCTGTTTTCACTCCCTCACCTCTTCTCATCTCTCTCACTCCTCCATCTCTCCATCCCCAGGAGCTGTGGCTTTTTTCATCACAGGACTGTTGAGCAGTAGGGCATGCGGCATGCTGTTTGCTCTTACTCTCCCCTTCTTTCTCTCCCTTAGCTTTTTCTTTCGCCTTCATCTGTCTGACCGGCTGTAGTTGGACTCATACCTTAGCCAGCCATGTGAGCTGCTTGATCCCGTCGACCCCTCTCTCTCTCTCTCCTGGGAGAGGCCATCAGCCGACCGGGGCCATTTGTCTGCATGTAATGAAGGTCTGAGGCTGTGGAGCGAGGTTAGGCCCCTCACGGCCCAGCGGAGAGGGACAGCCACGACAGATGCCAAAACACTCTGTAGCATTTGCGTGTGTGTGTGTGTGTGTGTGTGTGTGTGTGTGTAGGCACAGCTCTGTCACACTGTGTCGGTACTGGATTAACGCAATAAGATATGCATACAGGCTGACAGAGTCGGCGGCTGAACGAGAAACAAAGACATGCTCGTAGGCGAGTCGTTCAAAAACACAGTCCGAGAACGATGTGTTCTTAATTACAGAGAGCAACCCTGGATCATTGTTTATTTAATTTCCCTGTGATCTAATTTATTAGAAATAATGAAAATTACAGAAGGGAAGCAGAAAGTGGCAAATAAACCATTTAAACTTCCATCACTCCATTTCAATCAAACATAAATCCTCATCATCATTATTGATTTAAAGCGCTACAGAATCATTATAAGGCTGGCAACCATTGAAAAGCCACCCCTGACGCTAAACATAAATAAATTGATCCACGGGAAAGTAATTGCATACGAGGGCCGATCCCGATTCTGGCTGCGAGCAAAACTGGGGTTTGCATATAAAGCTTGCACAGTCGCGCGCCAAGATGTTTCTGAGCAGCTGTCCAGCCTGCCAGGCTCTCTCGTGGACCGCAGCTCTTTCTGGAGAATAATAATGGGAAAGGAAATTGGGTTGGAATAAAAAAAAGAAAAGGGGGATTCAAAGAAGTCGGAATAAACAGACAGAGACAGAGGCATGTTCACACATATCTGATTTGTCCAAATTTCTCAGCTCTGTGGCTTGATAAATCCCTGCACCGTGCCGGATACGTGGTAAGCCATCGTTACAAGCGAGCCTCAGACAGCTGCTCACACACACACACACACACCGCTGAGAGACTGGGGGAGCTGAATGTGGATGACCATTCATAGAGAGAGAGAACGCGATATAAAAATATAAACCAGCGACATGGTGAAAATAAGATATTACTTCATGAAGCCGGTCAAAAAAAACAATTTCATTACCTCGTTCAGCCAAATTCTTATCTACCTCCTCCGGATCCTTTGATACACACGTAAAGCCATTCAGTTTTAATTTCTTCCTGCATCATGTGGTCTTTGATCGCGGAGGCCTGAGGCAGGAGCAGGAAGATGCCGAACACGCTGCGTTTCAAAGTTTTGTTTGCGCACCTCTGATTCCAGGTAGAACGTGATGCAGATGAGTCAACATCAGATCACGAGCTTTGTGCGTCAGCCAACGGGCTAAGCGATTTGTCACTGCTCTGCTCTGCTTCTATTTTTGCACTAAAATTTTCACACTTGCGCCACCTCCGACATATTTTCATTGGTCAAAATGTGACGCTTACGTCGTTGAAGTTTCCGCTTCCCCTTTCAATCAGTGTGGACCAATTTGTGAGGTTGAGAAGAAGCAAACCTTAACCGATCCACAGCACCTCTAAAGGTCCAGTTCGTATAATATGGCAGAAATGGAATATGATATGTTTTCATTACTATATCACCTTAAAATAAGAATTTTTATTAGCTTAGACCGGACAAACCAACCACTGCTTCTGAGGGTGAGGCCGAGGATATTCAAGTTGGTTGCAGTCTGCAACCTCACCTCTAGATGCCACTAAATCCTCCACGCTGGACCTTTTTAAATGAAGCATTCCATCTAAAGAAATGATTAAAGAATGATGTTAGAGATTAATCATTTCGTGCTCCATCCTCCAAAGTTCACCTGCTGTGTGTTAGAAGAGATTAAAATCACCTAGACATGGGGAATATCGCCTAACGTTTATGAAAACATAACTTTTCTGCGGAAGAAATATTAGTTGAAACTGACTCGGACAGGGTTCTTGAGCAGTGCATGCAAAGAGAGAGAGAAACAAAGAGAAAGAGCTTGTAAGATCGCTTTGTACAACGCTTGACACTATCACAGAGAGAATAGGCTGCTGGTGTGTCCTATACGTTAACAGCACTATATCCTGTATATTCGTCTTCGAGACTTTCTCAAGCGACAGGTATGTTAAGCCACGGATTGTGTCTCAGTTTTAGAAAGGTCCCCGGCGAAGTCAGCTGGAATTCATCCAACGCTTTGGACACTTCCGTCCTGGCCATATCCCTGAAGGGGATCCATAATTCATGGCTGTGCGTCCAGGATGTCACCGCTCCAGCGAGCTAAGCATTAAATATTTACCGCAGATCATAAGCTGCAGCCATTGAGGCCTGCCAGTCCCTTTAGGAACACTGTTTTCAGTCTCGGCAATGCACGGGGAATCCCAAATGAGCCCCGGCGACTGGAGATGCTATGGGATATTTGACAATCAATCAGTCTAGAGATGGATCGCATAAGAACAGCACAGGTAGCTATACGCAGCATACGCGGTATATCTGTCTGAGCTGTGTCAAGTGCTTTTCCAGCATGACTCTCTGGAGCCACAACGAGAGTTTGAGAAAGTTTCTCTGTGTGTGTCTACACCTGTACGTGCTCGTGAACATTTCTTTTTTTCTTTCCACATTTGAATGTTTTTTTCTCGGTTTTCTCATCAAGCCTATGTTGCTCTCTTGATAAGGCACAGCAGGCGCTTGGATTTCCCCCCAACTGATGAGCTGGAGACCAGGGTGGAAGAACAAGTGGATAGGGGACACATTTCTATAGAAGGAGCCATTACTTACAGGGGTTTTTTTGTGCTTGGTATTGATTACTAAGATAGCTGTTATTCCAGATTTAGCCCTGCCAATAGCTCCGGGAACTTTAAAGAAAGCATCAAAGGGGAAACTCAAACAGAAATGTCACAGAGTACAGAGGGTGGGCTGGAGCCACCACGACCATTTGAATGATATCGATTTGTTTCCCTACACTTCCTGATTGACCCATGACTGAAACTTTTTTTTGTTGTTATCTGATGATGAGACATTTAGACTTTAATCCGTGTCTTCAGCTGCATTTTTTTGTTTGTTTTTGAATAGATCGTGTCTGTCGGGGGCAGATATCGCCAAATATCGCTTCCACACATGGCTAGATTCAGCTGTTGGATGGTGGTGGTGGAAGGGAGAGAGGTGGAGTTGCACGGAGCAGTAGATGGAGCGATAAGGCCAAGAGGAAAAGATATATGTGGAGGGAGGCACCCAGTTGGAACAGGCTATCTACCTCCAGATTGTTGAACAGGCACAGATAATAAGAAAATATTGATTGTAAACATAGTCAGGGGCTGTAAGATCAGGCGGCGGAGAGGAGGGAGGAAGGTTTCTCCCCTCGTTGTTTTGTTCCATTGACATGGGAGGACTTGATAGAGACAAAGACACCAGGTTTTGGCCTCTACGGGGGCACCTGCTGAAAAAAAATGGATCAGTGTTTATTCATCCAGGCCGACAAGGAAGACGCTATTGTTTTCTGCCAAACATGGTCGGCTGCCAAGGCGCGGGCCACAGGAAGCAAGAGAGGTACAAATAGCCAATTAAAAGCTCTGGGTTATTACGCACTTTGTCTATCGTATTTCAGAACGGACCATAAGGAGAAGTATGAACAACAAGGGGAGACTGTCAATATTTTGGCCTTGCTCAGTCAGCAACAACACATTGTTTACACATCGTAAATCGATGAACCTAATGCGGCTCGGGCGGCGTAATTAAAATGTTAAAATGTTTAATGCTCTCTTTCAGCCGCGGGATCAAGTGTCAGGACACAAGCAAACAGACATGTTTAGCTCTAATTAAGCGGTCTGACGCTACCTTTGAAAGATGAAAATCAATTTCCCCCTTTCCTCTTCGTCTTCTCCTCCTCAGCGCCATCACTCTGGACAACACCCTGGTCATCTTGTCCACGGTGGCGCCGGATGCCGGCAGCTACTACGTCCAAGCGGTGAACGACAAGAACGGAGAGAACAAGACGAGCCAGCCCATCACCTTGTCAGTAGAGAGTGAGTAACCACACGCTGTACACACACACACTAGACCGGTTACGCCCGTACAGGTAGCAGGGTGTTACTAGATTGACACTCATTGTACATGTTTAATCTGTAAAGTGTAGCTTCAAAATATGCCTAACGGAATGAAACGTACAATAGTTCCCTCTGAAATGTAGAAATATAATGTAGTTTGACATGCAACGACTTGATTAAATCTATCATATAAATGAATTCTATATATGATAATGTAACTTAGGGGCCATAATACATAATGAATTCTTTTACTTTTGCTATTTTAAGTAAGTTCCCTGATAATACTTGTACATTTATACCCCAAGAAGGAATTTTGAATGCATTTTTACATCGTTGGATTCCTATTTTTTACTCGTGCAAATACTTCGATCCATGACTATGCACCGACCAAGAAGCTCAAACTTTTTATGTTAAGGTTTTATTTCATTCAGGGAAGTGTGTCTGTAGCCATATTTACACATCGTCGCAGTTGTTCACACGCAGGAAGAAAAAAAGCTACGGGGGACACAGGGACAGAGACAGGGGGCTGACTGTTGTACTGCCAAGCAGTTCTTAATATTCAGCAGCATCCTTAGCTCCCTGAGAAAAGAAAAAAAAAAAAACACAAGATACACGATTCAAACCAATTCAGTTGGCTTCAGCTCAGCAGAGTGAAATATGAGAGGAAACCTAACAGACAGCATCTTATGACATGGTAGACTGGAGTTCAGTATGGGAGTGAATGAGGAGGGTGAGGGGAAGATATTACAGTTGACAACACAAGGGAGCAGAAATAGCCTGTGGCACATATGGAGAACAGTGGCAGAGTTGATTATACTAGTGCTTCACACACATGCAGAGACACACACACACACACACACACACACACACACACACACATTCTGGTTCAGGTTAGATAGAAAGCGTAGCGGGAGGTCTCAACTTGGCAGGTCTTTGGGAATCATGCCATGCATTTACATGAACATTCCACATATGCTCCACACATGCACTCACAAACACACACACACACACAATGATGTACAGGCTTTTTGGAGAGCCAATACTGAGAGTTGTGTGTGTGTTTGAGTGAGTGCTTGCGTTTTAACGTACGTGCATGTGTATCAGTCAGTATCTGCTACAGCAGCTGTTCCTGCAGCGACGCCACTGACAATGCATTTCCCATGAGCTTTCCTGGCTCCGACAGTGCTTGCCTAAGACTGGGCAGAGATCGTAAGGTCAGGGAGAAACTCCGAGGAGACGAGTGTTGCATATTAAAGTTTCGACGCTCAGGATGAAGTTTGGAAAAACTTCAAAATTAGGTTTTATCGCCGACTTTGGGGAAAATAAGATATTTGAGTGAGATGAGAAGATTTGTATTAATATGCAATCTGCACATTAAATACAGAGCTGGGCTATAAGCATGTAGACTGGAGGCAGGGCGAGCCTGGCACTGTCCAAAGAAAAGACTACACCTCTCAAGCAGCCTTATATTATATATATTGTCTAAATAAAACATCTTCAGAGTTCAGTGTATCAGTGCATTTCCCTCCAAATGTTCAACTTTAAAGGACCAGTGAGTAAGATTTAGTGCCATCTAGTGGCCCATAGCTGCTGTTGTTTATAACAACATGTTGCTTTTTTAGGAAACTTTATTGAGGTATTCCGAATTTACAGATGAAAACAGAGCATATGAATAATACAAGTGTTACGAGAATTTGTAAAGAACCCTTGAATAAGGAGGACTGGATTCAAAGTATCAAAGTTTAAGTTATTATTCTTGTACAAGAAGGAGCGTTTAACAGTGCAACACACAAAAGGGGTTACAGAGAAAAGGCTCCTCGAGGAGCTCTAACTGTTAACTAACATGTTCTAACATCTTCTCACTGATGATTTCCTTCTTTGGTTTTCTGCTCAGTAATGAACATTATGTTTATTGTCCAAAATTACACTTCCCTTAACCTGTCTCTCCTGCCCTTGAACTATTTTTATAATTATCTCTCCCTGCCAGCCTCGGTAAACACGTGCCAGATAAGGGGAGTGGACGAGACATGCAAAAGACAGAAAACACACAATATATGAATTAAAACACATGAACCCCAAGTATAATCCTAATTTTTATAACAACAAGCACACACATAACAAACAACAACAGTGAATAGTACACATACACACAAACGTATTGACCTCCTGAGTTCTGCGTTTGTTACTGTCAGTAATTGTTTGCTTTCTGACCACGGTACATCTTGTTTTCCATTAATTGTGACTGATGATACTAATGATTATTTGGTAAAGTTCTTCGCCTCGCCCTATCCTCCCCAGTGTAAAGTAGAAATCAGTGTAGCTGTGAAACACAGTTGCAGAAAGCAGTTCAACTCTGTGGAGAAAAAACATAATGGCTCTCATTCCCAGGTGTTTATGCTGTAATAAAAACATAGTTATGCATTTTATATTCCATCTCTACCATGTCCTATAAATGGAGGCCCCTACATTTTACACTACAGGACTTAGTTTTGTCACATTAAAATGATGTAATGGCGTTTTCCGGATGATTAGCGGTGAAACCTTGACATTGTGCATGCGTGTGCGTTCACGGGTGCACACATGGCCCATATACATCATCTAATGACCCTAAGATTGGTAAGATTGAGTCATGACAGCCCCTGTAGCTATATCTGACATGTGTAGCCACAAGCACACTCCCAGGGCTAGATGGGATTGACGGATCAGTGTGAGTTTATCACAGACATGACAGCACACACACACACACACACACACACACTGTGCTCGCACTGCCACAGGCTGTCTCTGATGCTTACAACACACACACACACAGACATAAATAAGTTGTATGCACATATGGAAACGTGGGAGTGTGCGCTCACGCAGACACACACACACACACCAGCGGCCTTTTCACCCCTTTAGCTTGGTGTTGTCAGCCTGTATTTTTCCATGCCTGTTTCCGGTTCTCCAGCAGACATCTTATTATACACAGGCAGTGCAGCCGGCTCGCTCTTTTTTCAGCCCGTCTCCCCCCCTGTCAGAACTCAGGTACACTGTGCACACTGGTCAGTTTTAATATGTCACTTTGGTGAGCGCCAACAGGGTGGAAATGAAATGTATAGGACACCACCGTCCATCCAGATAACACTGCTGTATCTACTTCTATTCATATATAAAGATCGTAGCTGTCTGCTTAACCTGTGTGTGTTCTGCCTGTCTGTCTATAGATGTTGGAGGTCCAGCAGACCCCATCGCTCCCACCATCATCATCCCTCCCAGGAACACTAGCGTGGTTACGGGGACCTCGGAGGTCACGATGGAGTGCGTGGCCAACGCCAGGTAATACATCCCGCTACTGCAGGGTCACCGATCAGCTTGTTAAAGGGTCATTTCACTCAAATAAGGTTAGGATGTATAACCCAAGAGGTTTTTTAACCACCATTGCTGTGCCATCTAAAGTTTTTTGGGGTGAAATGACCCTTTAACATTCAGTCTACACACTCACTGGGAAGTTAATAAATGAAAATGCTGATGATTGATGAAGTTTGTTTGTAATTCGTGCGTACAGTTTCAGAATAAAATGCGCCGCGCGGCACAAGCACTCATCTTAACAATTCATGTTTTGTCAAATTCCATCTCGGATGGAGTTTTTTATCCCGATAAGTAAATATTCTGTGTGTGTTGAATGATAATTGCGGTTGATTCAATACGGTTCCTCTTGTCTTGCGGAGTTTTTTGTAGACACGAGTGTTGAAATATGCAGTAACAAAGCAGACTCCACTAATGACATCCCTTGACTCATGAAATAGTCAGTTTGAATTGAGAACAGTTGGCATCATCTCAGCCTATAAACTCATATTTTTGTGAGTTTTATTTATTTTTTTTATTCCAATATCAGCTATTCAGAATAGATTAAAAAAGACGGATGGACACTTTGTGAGAGAAATAAACTTTGGAACCATTTCTGATGAGAACTAATCTGAAACTCTTTACTTTCCACCCCCCTCCTCCCCGCAGGCCTCTCATCAAGCTGGGCATCACGTGGCGTAAGAACGGCATGTTGGTGAACAGCGGTCTGAGCGACTTCAACCGCAGGCTGACCATCCTCAGCCCGTTGGTGAGCGACGCCGGATACTACGAGTGCGAGGCCGTTCTCCGCAGCAGCAGCGTGCCCTCGGTCAGCGCCGGGGCTTATCTGCACGTACTGGGTAAGATTTCGAAAGTGAAATATGGTCTTGGATGTTGAACCAGGACTGTTGACATCTTGCCTTTTTAAAGGACCAGTGTGCAATTTAGTTGCAATCTCCTCACATCACCCTAAAGGACGACAGTGGCAAAACAAGACCCAATCTTACTGTATACATAAAAAGCTCAATTTAAAGTAACAAAAACAAAAAAGATGATTATCCTCAGGTGATTGTACACTAATAAAAACATGCATAATATATTCCATATTTTGCCCCACAAATCCTTTACAGACGCACATTTGTAGGTGATAATATTACACTTTATTTAATTCTTTAGTATTTCAAAATATTAAAGAATAGCTATTACCATGCAGTCCATGCATGTTTAATCACACACTGCATTTCAAGCACTGTTTGGGTTCTTTTACAGAGGCCCCCCCCCGGGACAAAAACATAGAGTGAAAGCATAAACATTAAGAAAATGTGCTTCAGTATCTTTTCTGCAAAGTCAAATAGGTTCATCATTCCCTTCCTCCCTGTTGTGTTTGGATATTTGCAGCAGCATTTATCTCAATGTTTGCCTTTTGTATAGTGTGTGTTTTGACTTGTATTCAGAATCTCAGCACATTTTCCTAATGTTTATTAGGAATACTTTATTAATCCCACGAACGGGGGAAATTCTTTTTATACTATTTTTTTATACTAGTCCATGTGGAACTTGAACCGGCCACCCTCCGGTTCCCAAGCCAAGTCCCTATGGGCTGAGCTACTGCCGTCCTTGGCTTGGGAACCGCAGGGTGGCCGGTTCAAGTCCCACATGGACCAAATATGGAAGGTGGACTGGTAGCTGGAGAGGTGCCAGTTCACCTCCTGGGCACTGCCGAGGTGCCCTTGAGCACGGCACCGATCCCCCCCAACTGCTCGCTGGGCGCTCCTCAGGGGGGCTGCCCATCACTCCACCATCTCTCTCCAAAAATTGCATGTCTATGCCTTGTACTGCATGTGTGTATCTGGGTTAAAATGCATGTAAAAAATTAAATAGAGTGAAAAAAGAATTTCCCTATTGAGGGATTAATAAAGTATATCTTCTTCTATGCCCCTCATGATGTGATTAGTCAGATTCTATAATTGCTTGCACGGGCTTTTAAAATCAGCAGGACAACCTAAATGAAAAAATAAAAAACAATGTTTCTGCATTTAGTTTACTGCGCATACATCAGGAAAATGTGTGGGAGTCGACGTCACATTTACATTGGCAAGGTTAAACAAAAGAGCCGGTATTAAAACTGATATAAATATTCCTCGTCCCGCTATATGAATCTGGGAAAAAGGTATGGCTGCGAAGTCGTGAGGCAGTGAGGGGAAAGTGTTATTGATTTAAAAGAGAGAAAGCTTATGGTTGGCCTCAAGAAAGTATTTAATATAACATAGCCGGAGTTCCTTTCATTCCATCACACTGAAACACTTTGATGTTTTCAAGGTTGTGATGTGAGGTGTGCTGAACTTTTCCCTCGACGCAGCTAACTGAGTCTCCCCCTCGCCCCATGAGTTTGAAAGATGCACGTAAAACCATTACAGAGTAGCAATTACCGCTCTCTTCAATCAAACTACTTTATAATCGCATTATTTTCAGCCACGCCGCGAGTAGTTTGCCCCCGCGAGGATTTCACTACTTTGTCCCGGTGTCATCAATCCCGAGGAGCTGTCACTTTATGCGTTTTTAAGATCTCACACCGTATCGCTAATGTACTTTGTGAGTTGTGATGATTACGGCCGCCGCGCTTTGCTTCTTATTTTTCTTCTCCTCGCCGTGTTTTTCCCTCCAGAACCGCCGCAGTTTATTAAGGAGCCGGAGAAGCACATCACGGCTGAGATGGAGAAGGTGGTGGACATACCGTGCCAGGCACGAGGTGAGCAGTGTGCGTGAATACAAGAGAAAAATAAATGAATTCAACAATTTTTAATTAGTGTGATTTCATGCTGAAGCATGACTCACTGTCTGAACTCACTCAACCCTCTTCAGGAGTCCCCCAGCCCGACATCGTGTGGTACAAGGATGCTCTGCCCATCGACCCAGTGAAGACGCCCAGGTACAGGGTGCTGGTGGGAGGCAGCCTGCAGGTCAACGGCCTCCTGCCCGACGACACCGGGATGTTCCAGTGCTTTGCCAGAAATTCTGCAGGAGAGGTTCAGACCAACACGTACCTGGCTGTTACCAGTGAGTGCTCCAGCCCTGAAATGATTTTCAATAATTCCAGCTTATTAAAGCACAATGTGTTTGGTTAAAACCTCCGAATTATTATTATTTTTTTATTTTTTTTCTCCAAAGGATAATGTTAAGTCCTTGCCACAGCTCTCTCAGAAAGGTGTAATTGTTTCACGAAAATGGAAAGCAATTCCCAGCTGAAAGTAGGACGGAGAGAAGGAGCAATTTATTTTGTTTTTAAATGGATTTAAGTTGCAATTTCCTGCCCAAAAATAACTCCAACCTAATTAAAAGATTACGCAATTATTCTCCTGTTTTTTCCCCCAAAAAGGTCAAAATATTTGTTTTCCACTGCGCTAGCAGCGTGCCTTAAATCTCCACCCCTGTTTTCTCGACTGAGATATCTAAGAAACTATTAGATGGATCTCCATGAAGTTTTGTGCCAAACATCTAAGGCCACATGCTCAAATGGAAATCATTTAGAAACTGTAAGTCACTAGATGGCAGAAGGGAACTTTACAACAACTCACCTGCAAAACTGTGGAGAATCCGCGACCCTTCTTTTGATTTCTAGAATCCAAATTTAAAGCTCGTTTCGATTATATCAAATCAACATGGTGACACTTCAGACATTCATTGTCCCCTAGAGGACATTTTTTACATCATGTTATTGTTCACTGGATTTAGATTGAGTCGGGGTTAATTGCATATTGTGGATAAAGGTGAACCAATATGATATAGGAGTGGTGAATGGATGGAGGAGTAAGGGATGAGAGGAGGAATCAGGATAATAGACAGATGGATGGAGGAGTTCAGAGATGGAACAGTGTCGATTGGACAGAAGGGAACCAGAAGGGAGTTTGAGACTCTGAGTGGAGGGAACCATCCCTTTTCGTCTTCATCGCTCCGTGGATTAGAGGCGCAGCGGTTCATGTATCTGAATGAAAGAGAGAGCTTAAGTACTCGAGGTGTGGAAATGGGATGAGTTCAAGGCACGACCCTTCCCTGAACCCAGTTCTAAAAACTTCATTTGATTTTCATCGGGGTGTGTTATGTAGCTTTTTCGGAAACATGTAAAACCTCTTTGCGTCCTGTGTTCATTAAATCTCTGGATTTTTCTCTGATTGAGTTCACATCACTACAAACAAAGACTCGAGTCCGACGTCATATCTGCTGCCTGAACAAGAACGTGGAGATTTTTTTTTTTCTGAGCATGTGCCACTGCTGGAGTTTGAAAATCAATAATTAATGAATTAATTTTTTACTCTCGCTGTGCATCTGTTT
Organism: Larimichthys crocea; assembly: GCF_000972845.2. Lineage (NCBI taxonomy): Eukaryota > Metazoa > Chordata > Actinopteri > Sciaenidae > Larimichthys > Larimichthys crocea. The sequence continues at coordinate 20,470,074 of NC_040026.1, forward strand.
GGCAGGGTTCTGACATCTAATTTTCTTCACTGTGTCTCAGTTCTTGCTGCCTTCACTCCACGCTACGCCACGTTATCAGAATTTATGATATTCTCTCTGGCGGACTCTCCTCTTCCAATCACTATCTCTCTCTCTCTCTTCCTCTCTCTCCCTTCCCTCCATCCAGATTTCATCTCATCACTTCCCTCTTTCCTAAAAACGCATTCGTGTCCCCACTTCTCCGTCTGTCCCGCTCCATGTGTCCTGAGATCAACGCTGCCTCTTTGACAAACTCTCCCTCCTTTCCTCTGGGGAGTGATACAGTTTTCTGTCATCCTATAAAAGCTTTGATTTATGGCATATCACAAATAGGGATTTTAGTTATTTACACATTGCTTCTCTCCTCTTCTTCCTCTTAGCCGTTATCTCTCCTTGCCGGTGCAAAAATAAAAAATAAATAGACTGGCAGCAGACAGTTCTGGTACCAAGGTTGAAGGCTGTGTCAATCTGTGAATAATTAGCAGGACAAAGCGTTGACTGAACATTTAGACGCGTACAAAAGATGCATTTGCCACAGACGGTCACCTCTTACCTTATTCTAACCCTCTCTTTACTGTACAGAGCTCTCTTTTTTTAATCTGTCTGCATGTGTGTGTTTGTCTCTCCCTCCAGGCATTGCCCCGAATATCACAGCCGGACCCTCAGAGAGCACCGTGATCGACGGCATGTCAGTCATCCTGCACTGCGAGACCTCCGGAGCTCCAAGACCGGCTATCACCTGGCAGAAAGGTCTCTGCGATGCACACGCCTTGGAGATTGTGATGCCTGTTATCTATTACACACGGGAGCATAGTTTGCCATGGCTTAACAAATAAAGCCTGATTGGATTCCTTTAGCAGGGATTTACTCCAGAGCCAGGCTTTTCATGTTTTCAATGGCAGATCAGGGGAAAGGCTGTCCTTGTTTTTCCTCCACATCCCCTATCCGGTCCCTGAATGCCTCGTTTTTTCCATCCATACTGTGAACCTTCATCTCTATTTATGCATCTGTCGTCTCTTCATACACTCAGGTGAGCGCGTGCTGGCCAGCGGTTCGGTCCAGCTTCCCAGGTTCACCTTGCTCGAGTCGGGCAGCCTGCTCATCTCCCCCTCGCACATCTCAGACGCCGGGACCTACACGTGCATGGCGAGCAACTCCAGGGGCATCGATGAGGCGTCCGCTGACCTTGTGGTGTGGGGTGAGTTTGCAGAGGGTTAGATGAGCCAGGCCTTTTTTCTTTTTCTTTAAAAAAACACACATGGTGTGTGTTTTAAAACGCTCAAACAATCCTTCACAGGGGTCGGGAATCGGGGTCTTGTCATATAATAATAAAGCCTCGCTCAATTCCTTCAGAGACAAAAAACAAACTCTTCTGTGGCGGTTTGGAGTCATCATCGTGGTGTTTTCTGCAAAAAAAGCCATCAAGAAGCAAAGTACAAAACAGCAGCATGTCATTTCAGCCGAAATGAGTTTCCCACGTTTCACTATTCCCCCTCGTGTTGTTCTTCTCAGGATGGATATCTCTCTTTGTTTACTTTCCTCGTCTCTATTTATTTATTTTTTTTTATCTCCACAGCTCGCACCCGGATCACCACCCCCCCACAGGACCAGAGCGTTATCAAAGGAACCAAAGCCATTATGACCTGCGGAGTCACACACGACCCCAGTGTAACAGTCAGGTAAAAGCAGTTTCAGAGTTTCACGAAAAGAAAAAGAAAAGAGGCTACAGTTGGTCTTAGCTGGCGTAATTCTATATTTTTTCTCATTGTAAATGAATGAAAAGACCCAAATCAACGTTCCGTCTGGAGAATTTATGAAGTAATTTCCTAAAACAACAAAGCACTGTGCTTTTTTTATATTTAGCAAATGTTACTCGAGTGTAAATTGTGTTTTTTTTGTTTTGTTTTGTTGCTGGGGTCTATTTTCAGCTGTGTATTAACAGCTCACAGCCCAATGTGTCTCACTGATGTGTTTTTAATCGTTTTGGGACAACAATGGAGCTCCGTGGCACAGAGGAATAAGCCGTCTCAGGCTCCAGCTACAACACTTGTTAGCGGGCGATACATGTATTCATTCATTGCTGTCGTTTTCTCAAACGCACTGTCTTTAAATATATAGAAAAAGACATCCCCTGATTAGGGATGGGAATTGATAAGATTTTTACGATTCCATTATCGATTCTGCTTAACGATTCGATTCTTTGTCGATTCTGCTTAACGATTCGATTCTTTATCGATTCTCTTATCGATTCTCATTTGGGCAAAAAAGGAGAACAAACAGTTTGATCAGCATCATCTAGAGGAGGTAGTGAACTGGAGCGAGTATCAGTACAGCTGCCAGCCTCTGAGCCAGCCAGACTCTCTCTCTTGTCATGGTCATCTTCTAAATGTAATGCAGAAGGCATTCGTTTAATGTGAACTGTTATAGCATGTTCTACAAAGAAGCACATGGCGCTAACATGGTCGGCATGGTGTGTTATTTACCTCCCGTAGTAACCACAGAGGTGGTCACAGCCTGGCTGCTGCCACTGCTTCTAGGTTGAGATTCATCTCCAGTCCGAAGCGTGTCAAAAACACGACATTCATTTAAAAATATTACATGTTGTGTGCGCAAATGTTTCTGCATGTTGGTCGTGTTCCCTCCAGACGCTGTTATCTCCACCTTGCAATGATTGCAAGTCGCCCTGTTGCCGTCTGTTTTGGTAAAACGCAGCCAAACTTTGGAGCGTTTGAACCGAGTGGGTGCCATTGTTTACTACTGATTGCACTGCACGTGCCAAACTTGCGCAAGTTACGTGGCGTAATTAGTCGTGCTTGCTGGAATCGAGAAGAGAATCGTTACATAAACTGCCAAACGATTCCATGGAACTGAAACACACGTAACCGGTTCTCAACAAGAACCGGTTCTCGATTCCCATCCCTACCCCTGATTAGAAGACCTTTATGAATGTGGGTTAGGGTTAGCATGACCGTGTGCACAAATCTTGAATTGGATTCTGATGGTGAACATCTGGACACGTTCCTGTGTTTGTTATCCTCTACACATTCATGTGAATACCTAAAAAAGCACAACTGTTGATCATTTTCAGCCTATGGATCTGTTAACGGAAATGCTTTGTCATTAGTTATTAGTTGCCGTGTTGTTTGACAGGTTTAGTTGTTAATTAGTCATTCTCCACCCTGAGCACAAATCATTTATTATTAACCTCCCTGTGTTTTATTCTACTCCGGTTCTCCCCACCACAGGGAGTGGGGTTCCACCGAATGCACACAAACTCATAAATACATGCATTGAGATGTAAACAACGCTCAAACAGCAGAAATCCACCTCCCCGATGGACGCGCAGTCCAGTACAGAAGCAAACACCTGTTGAATATGTTCGACCGCACACATGTCGTTACAAAAAAAAAACTCTGGTTCAAACCAGTGCCGCGACAAACAGACCTCACAACAGACGATTTTACTGAACTCCAAGCTTCTAGGCCGACATCAGTGGCGATCAATAGACCATTCTGTCCCTTTCTACTTGGAGGGGCTACATCTGACACCACGTTTGAGCCACGCAGGTTTTGATGAGCGTTTGATATGCATCCGTCAGCCCGCTATGATATGCACACGGGGCAGCTTGAAAAGATGGAGGGAGGGATGAGGGGGATGAAATACTTCACTAATAACGTATTCTTCTCAGATTGCGGATGAACAAATCCTCAGTTTGCTCGTGGTTCTGTTGTCAGAAAGAGTTAACCTGCCATCTAAAGCCGGGGGCTCATCTTCCAGCAAGTCAGGTTGTGAGAATCTGATGTGTTTGTGCACTTAATTGGGAACTAAACAAATGTTCATTGTGTGACACTAACAGTGAGTCAGCATTGTCAAACTCCTTTTGGATATCTTGCAAATTCCCACTCGAACGCCTAAAATAGTTGCTGCTGATTTAGTTTAATCTTCTCTAATGGTCTCTTTGATTGTGCAGGAGTACCGACAGTTATTTCTTTTTTTTATTTCTTCATATTTTCTTTCATTTGTTTTGACTGAACTCAAAGCGAGCGGCGTATTAAGCCGCTCGATTGCAGCTTTGCCTCGTTCCTCGCCGCCCACAAAGGATAGGTGTTCGTTCACGTCCACTTGCAATCAATCACGCCGCGTGAAAAACACACCTCACATTCAGCCCGAACACACCTCGTTTTTATTTCTGTTCCTTATTCAGCAGGATGATATTTTAGATTTGGGAATTGCACACTTTGGCCAGAAACAATTTGGATTGTTTTCCGTTTGGTACTCAAAGTAGAGATGATTCCTGTTTACTCAAAGCCTTTTGTAAAACTCTTTTCTAAATGTATTAACACACCCAGATTGATCAATTTCCCTTTTAGAAATGACAATTTAGTGCAAATAAACACGAACAACTGATATTAGAAGGAACAAGATCCATCAGATGATGACACCAGTGAAAATACAGGCCGGCTGACTGATGATTTTGTGTTCCAGGCACATCTGGGAAAAAGAAGGCTCCGTGATCAACGTCCAGTCCATCCCCCGCATGCGTCTGGACCCGGACGGCACCCTCCACATCTCCCAAACCTGGTCGGGTGACATAGGCACGTACACGTGCCGGGTCACCTCCGTCGGCGGCAACGATTCTCGCAGCGCCCACCTCCGTGTCAGGTATTAATTTCTTTCTCTCACATTCTCGTTCCGTCGATATTCTCCAGTGCAAAGACACAAGAAGGAACATGTTCTTTGAAGCAAGACAACCTACTCTGAGCACGCACACACACACACACACACACACACACACACACACACTTCCTTCCACCACCGCTGCCATTCTCCCTGTTCTTTTCGACACCTCTGACTCATTTCCACTTAAATGACACCTGCTCTTCCTCACCTCCCCTGTCCTCATTCTCACCCGACACACTTGCAGCCCCAAGGGACCCCCCCCTCCATCCATCTGTGAGACTACACACACAGACACACACTTACACTCACACAAACCCTTCTGTGCCGTTTTTGTCGTCTCCAATCTTCTCCCAAACTTTATCCGTTACAGTCGCACTCCGGCACGCGGCGTGCCGCTGCAGCAAGGGTAAACTTAATATGAACGAGACGTCTAACTTTGCCAAAATGATGGACGGACTGGCTGATTGTTTGTGTCTCCCTTTGTCCCCCCTGTTGGCTGTCTCGTTTGACTGAGTTACTGTCTGTGTCCGTTCACTGCAATAAGGTTTATCTACCAATCTGTCTGTGCTTATCTGAATTTATGGCCGAATGAATTAATGATCCTCAGTTTTTGGCCTCGTTTTATTCATGCCTTTGTCCGTGCGTCTTCTTCCTATCTGTCTTCTGATGCCTTTCAAATCCTTTTCCCTCCTCTGGCGATATCTATCTTGTTTTGTTTGCCTGTGTGTCCATCTTGACAAGGAACCATCTTTGCTGTCTTGTCTCGCCGCATTTCATCACCTGTCTAACTGATCTCTCTGTTATAAAACATTCAGCTTCGCTACAGATTTGTACAAGAGGCCGTTCAGAGAGAGAGAGGGAGCCAAACGTCTCTCCCTGTCCCCGCGGAGGATTCGCCGTGATAGGAGAGATTCTTTTTATTTATCGAAAGTTGTCCCGTTGTTCCCTGCAGGCAGCTGCCCCATGCCCCCGAGAACCCTACAGCGGTGTTGAGCACATCTGAGAAAAGAGCCATCGACCTGGCCTGGGCCAAACCCTTTGATGGGAATAGTCCCCTTATACGATACATCCTGGAGGTTTCCGAGAACAGTAAGTCAAATCCTGCATCTGCTGAAATCCCTCTCTACCATCTGCGCGTTGTGTCAAAAGTTTAACATCTATAAATAATGCATGACCGGTTGAGTTTGGGGCAGAGGGGAACTCTTGCACTTGGGATCAACATCACAGCACGGAGCGAAAAAAGACGTAAAACATCGCTCGTGTTTCGATTTCTTCATCCCCCGTGCGGCCCAGGCTTCTATGATGTCAGTGTTCTTCCCTAAAGAAGAGCTTAAGTACAAAGAAAGAAATCAGCTAAAGACTTGAAGAGGACTCTAAAAGCATGATCAATACGACTAATTAACCACGTTCATCGCTGCTTTTTTAATCCCAAATCGTACACGTAGACTACACTACAGTCTATCTGCCTCACAGCTGTGCATGTAACAAGCATGTTCAGCTTGAGCTGAAGCACCGCAGAGCGACGTCTAGGTCTAACCTTGCGGCACGCCGCCGCTCACGCTGTTCTCTTTCTCTGTCCTCGGCATGACTTGTTCTACTTAATGAATTTGAATTTGAAATTGTGACCCCGCCATGACAAAATGATTGCAAAATCCCTCCTGAATATTAGTGAAATTCTTAGAAAAATGTCCAATTTGTTTGGGGGGGAGGAAGTCATGGCGAATGGTTAAGCATAGAAATGAATAAGACGTGTGTGTGTGTGGAACGAGGTGTAAAAAAAACTTGGTTTTCTTTCTTCCAGATGCTCCCTGGGCCATCCTGCAGGCCAATATTGAGCCGGTGTCCACAGCAGTGACGGTCAATGGCTTGATCCCGGCGCGCTCCTATCAGTTCCGCCTCTGTGCCGTTAATGATGTGGGGAAGGGGCAATTCAGCAAAGAGACAGACCGGTGAGCTAAAGCCAGATTCTATATCTATCCGCATCAGTACTACAACTATTTTTTGTCACTTTTGATCCAGGTCACACAGACTGCCAGCGTGCATTCGCCGCCAAATGTTCATTTATGATCCTTTATGATTTATAAGCACGCCGTTTTTTTGTAAGATTATTTTTTTGGCCTTTAATGATAGCACAGCTGAAGATAGACAGGAAACAGGGGGCAGAGAGAGGGGGAGTGACACGCAGTAAATGGCCGTCCGATGCGGGGTTCGAACCGGGGCCGGCTGCAGCGAGGACTATAGCCTCCACACATGGGGCGGCTGCTTAACCCACTATGCCACCGACCGCAAAAAAGGCGACGAGGAATCATCACGATGTCAGAAAAAAAATAAAAATCTCCACTTTGTGGCTTATGAAGTGCGTTTCCTAGACAACCAGTTTGACTGATCCCTTCAGTCAATACTCGGTGAAGAGAGGATATATGTGTAAGCTTACCAAAGCAGACACACACACACACACACAAACATACACGAATCACATGTTAACACACGTCCACGCACACAAACACCCACGCGGTCTCACGTTGGAGAAAGCGCACACTGTCGGCTCTCTAGCCAGAGGAGAGCCACGGGGTGGTGGTGGTGGCGGCGGTGGTGGTGGTGGTGGTGGTGGGTGGCACTCCGTCTGTGTGTGTGTTGCGTGGAAGGGAGCTGGCACCGAATTCTCTGCGACGCCATCCGGGACTAATTTGCCACCGCCGGATCTCACTTCCCTCCTCTCCTCTCTCTTTCTCTCTTTCTTTCTTTCTTTTGCATATCCTCCAATAGTTTAGGTCGCTGAATAAAAACCCTGACACCGTTTGACTTCCTCTGATGCGGTATTGGGGGCATGCACTGCGCATATTTTCTGCAGAAAAGAACGGTCAGACGCCAGCAGAGAAGGTTCCAGTTGAAATTATAGAGCCGTTTAAGCTCTGAATTGATATACTTCATTTGAGCTGCCGGTTACACGGCGGGTTATGTTTTTGGCTTTAGAATGAATTCCGAGCTGTGTTCATGATGATTTTTTTAGGAAGAAAATGTTCTTTTAATCCCGTCTCTCACTGCCATAGTCTCTCCTTGTGTGTTCTGCAGTGTCTCTCTCCCAGAGGAGCCCCCAAGTGCTCCACCCCAGAACGTCATTGCCAGCGGCCGGACTAACCAGTCCATCATGATCCAGTGGCAGCCTCCTCCAGAAAGCCACCAGAACGGCATCCTCAGGGGCTACACCATCCGGTAATACCCCCCCTCCACCCCTGCTCGTCCACGCCTCCACCGACAGCTGTCTGTTTCTGACTTTTTATCCCAAATGCTGCAAAGTTCCAAGCATGCATTCAGTCCAGCGTGAAGTCCTGTTAGACTCATAATGCAGACTAGATTCTGGAAGGAGAACCTGCTCATCACGGCCGTGTTATTTCAAGCTGATCATTCTGAATTTGTAAAGAATTAAACTTCCAGCCGCCTTCTTCACCATTCACCTAATACTATTTTGACTTCCAATACATTATCTTAATGCGGTAAGCTGCAGGAATGAGGTCACACACACACACACACACACACACACACACAGCGTGTCTTTACTTAGGGTGTCAGTTAACACCGGCTGCGTTTAAATAATAATTTAGTCTGAGAGGGAAAACTCAAATTTAATGACTGGTTTAAAAAAAAAAAAAAAAAACTTTAGTGGCTTTAATAGGCCGAGTCAGCAATGTGCCAAACTGACTGTAAATCCTGTAAACATGTAATTAGTTTGGTTTTTCTGTCGGGCTTTTTTAAATTCATTACATCCAAATGAAACAGCAGGTGTTTTCCAGACAACAGTCAGTGCTGTCAGTGGCTTTTTTCAATTGCATGTTTGCTGGTGCTTTGTCTCCCCCTAGCAGGGAGTGTGGCGTACTGCAAGTCTTGGCTCAAGCAATGAAGTAATAATGTCCTCTCTCTTATTTGTTTAGAGAAGCATCTAAAATGTCAAACTAATGCTCTCAGGTACCGTCTGACCGGGCTGCCTGTGGACTACCAGATTAAGAACATTTCCAGCCCGGATGTGACCAACCTGCTGCTGGAGGACCTCATCATCTGGACTAACTATGAGATCGAGGTGGCCGCCTATAACGGGGCAGGTTTGGGCACTTTCAGCCATAAAGTCACCGAGTGGACCCTGCAGGGAGGTGAGCGCTCGTGTTATCAAATGCTATTGATCCGAGAACAAGCTTTTTTCTTTTTTTTATGCTGACTGTTTGCTTTCTTAGTCATCCAATGTGTCCTTTTTTTCAGTGAGTCAGCGTTTAGGCGTTGCTAATTTTAAGCATGATGAGCATATTTATGATTTATAAGGCCTGCACTGTAACATCCTGCGTCTGTTATTATACAGCGGGCACAGATTCTTCTCCTTGGCGTCGGGTTTATTTTTAAAGCCACCGCTGAATGATGTTGGACTGCATTAGCATTGAATGGCCTTTTGTGCCGGCCACACAAAGGCTTGAAATCCATAAGCAGCTCACGCAAACAAACCCACGGAGAGCTTCAGTATTAGGTGTGAGTGTCATCAGAAAGAGACTGATAGCAGTACCTGCCCTGACCTGTGCGGCAGCGATCAATACTGACATCAAAATAGATGCGGGCAGACATCCAGCACTCACACCTTTGCTTTTTTTTTTTGTCCTTACACTCTCCCCCCTCTTTTTCCCTCCTCTCCAGTGCCCACCATCGCCCCCAGGAGCGTGCAGGCCGAGCCGGTCAACTCGACGACTATCCGTTTCACGTGGACAGCCCCCAACCCTCAGTTCATCAACGGCATCAACCAGGGCTACAAGGTCAGCGACTGCCTTCGGCGGCCGCCGTCGCCGCCAGCAGCACATCACGCCCATTGACAGAACTGTCAGAGCTGAACTTGTAGTATCACATATCCTCTGTAGGAAGAGGCAGACAGAAGCCAAGGGGCAAAAGATATTTGGTTCCGTCATGAATGATGGACTTTGTTCAACCCATTCGTCAGTCGGAGGTCATTCTCTTTATCTCAGCTACCATTTTTCACATGTTACATTGTGAAGCGGCGTGCACGTAATGATGAATGTCTTCATTATTTTGTCATGGGCTCTTGAATATAGTCCATCTCTCTGTCTCTTGTGTATACTTCATTGAAACAAATGTACCCTAACCCACAGGGAATCATAAAGCCACATCCATATGGTGGTACTATTTTTTTTTTTTTCCCGTTGGGCTCTGTGAGACTTAATTATATCATGTTGTTTTTTTTTGTCTTTCTGTTCAGTAGCGCTCCACAGGCCTTACTCAGCTGGGTTTAGGGGTCACCGTGTAAAAAAACCCGCTCTGAATTTTAAATACCAAATCTTTCTCCTGGGAGATGCTTACGCGGCAGTGAGAGGGGGGGTTAGAGAGTGTGAAAGGTGATAGAAAGTGAAGCTATAGGAAGAACTTCAGGCGGATGGGAAAATGGTTAGAGCAATAAAAAAAAAAGAGGAGAAGAAGTGGCAGACAGTCAAGCATCTCTCTATCTGACATCCTCCTGCCAACTCTTTTCTTCCCTCACTCTGGAAAATGGAACCAAATCCAATAGACCCGCCTTTGGGACTCATTACCTAAGCGCCTTAATTGGTCAGTCCAGGTCCCATTTGTGGATGCTGTATGATGGGATGCTATGATGCGTCTCTTGAGCTTTAACTCTCTCTCTCTCACTTTTCCCAGTCTTGGTGGAAATATTCCGCCGTTTTCTTCCCAGTCAAAGCCTCTTCGGGGCATCTTTTTAAATATATTTGGCAGAGCTTGATGCCAAATAACTCCTCAGAGTGACTCGGGACTACCAGAGTGAGACTCCTCTGTTAGTTTTGCCAGAACAAACGTTGTGAGGATTATTACAGAAAGATGGTTAGCTGCTTTATATTCCGCTGTCTGGGTAATTTTCGTCACACTTTTTCTTTTTTTTTCTGTGTCTGTTTTAGTTGCTGGCTTGGGAGCCTAGCAGAGACGAAGAGGTTTCCATGGTAACGGTGCGACCCAACTTCCAGGACAGCGTCCATGTGGGATATGTGACAGGTCTGAAGAAGTTCACGGAGTATTACACCTCGGTGCTGTGTTTCACTACACCTGGAGACGGACCCCGCAGCCCGCCCAAAGCATTAAGGACACATGAGGACAGTAAGTGACTTTTTCTTCCGTTTTTTTTCTCCTGTGGTGGCGAGGGGGGGACACGAGCATCTCGCAGTAACACGTCCTCAGGGCAAGATCTATTATTCATGCAGAACGAAGTTGTAGAGAAGTGCTAATGACTGAGTATACTCTGCATCCAGCCAGGATAATCATAATTGGGGACTTAGCTCCCTTGGAGATTTTTTTTGTTTAAGCTTTAAAAAACTCTTAATTTCCCCTCAACCTGCCAGCAATTATCTTGTTTTTTTGCTGATTTTATTGTAAGCACTTTTAAAAAAATGCAAATCAGGTCAACCAGTTTGTGGCTACGTACGTCCAGAATCCCAGCTGGCCCGGGCGATGAATTTTACACCAGCGTATGTATGCTTGTTTCGTTTTTTTTCGCCCGTCGGCTCTGCTCATTATTCTTATTTGTCCCTGTTCAGCCCCCGGTGCTGTGGGCCACCTGAGTTTCACTGAGATCCTGGACACCTCACTCAAAGTCAGCTGGAGTGAGCCGGGCGAGAAGAATGGAGTTCTCACAGGTACGTTCACTTCACCGAATTACACTTGTAGTAAAGCAAAAAAAAGAAGAAGAGGAAGGAAGGAAGTGGCAGTATGTCCAAGGCGGTATTTGTCAGAGCTCTGCTGAATGAGACCATTTCCAGCAGCAGCACAGAGGCGGCGCCGGAAGATTCTGTTGTGCAATGCTTTTTAACAACCTCATTTAGCGAGCCCAGCACATGTAGCTCTTTTAAAGGTGGGTACACTTTGGACAGCTACTTTATTTCTTTGCTGTTTATTTTATTTTTGCGTCACCGCATGAGATTATAAGACACCAAATATACTATAGCGGCAGCGACTTGTCAGAAAATAATATAACTTCTTACATAAATCATGGCACAGAAGGAACATCGTCTACTCTTCCCCGAGCTCTGCAAATAAAATATGTCACCCAAAAAAAGAGGCCTGCCTTCCTGGAACACAACTCAAGTCTTTTTATAATAGAAGACGGAAGAACAGATAAAGGGCACCCCCCCACACACACAAACACAAAAAAGTATTACCTTGATACTGAACAAAGAGAAAAAGAACATCAAATGCATTGTTTTTTTTAAGTTTCATCCAAATTACATAAGCCGTCCTCAGGGATGCTGTTAAACCTACCTGCTTCTGTGGCTAATGATAGTGTACCTGAATGTAACTGTGCACAAAGAGATCTTTAAAATTTTGCTTTTCATAAGTTGTTTTTTAGAAGACAGTGCATTTGAAATTTGGGTCTGTAAAGTACAGCCCATCGATTTTTTTTTTTTTAATGCACAAGCAGCGATTAACCTGTTTTGAAATATAATAAAAAGTGCTTTTAAAATGAAAGATTTCGGGGCGGTCAGTAGCATAGTGGGTTAAGCGGCCGCCCCGTGTGTGGAGGCTACAGTCCGCGCTGCAGCTGGCGCCGGTTCGAATCTCTCATTGGACGGCCATTTACTGCGTGTCGCTCCCCATCTCTCTGCCCCCTGCTTCCTGTCTATGCTCAGCTGTACTATCATTAAAAGCCAAAAAATAATCTAAAAACCCCCCCCAAAAAAACTGAAAGATTTCGCCTCACGTGTCCGGAGATTTACACGCAAAATGTTCTAATTAAACGTCTTTCCAGGGAGCCGCTCATACTCCTGTTCCACTTTACTCACTTCAATCCATACAAACTTCCAGCTAGAGATATTAATATTCAAGTGTTTACAAAGGTTGAGATTTAAGCAGCATATTGTAAAGTGTTTTTCCAAAAAAAAAAAAAAAAAAAATGTGTTGCACACTCCCAGGAGACAAACACTGGCATGCCATGTGAAATTATTGATTTGGCAAGAAATGCTGCCTAATGCCTTATGCAATCACATGAAAAGAGCTGCTGGCCAAGGAGCAAATTGCATTAACTTTGAGAGGGTAAGTGTGTGTATGTGTGTGTGTGCAGGGAGCTATAATCACAGGCTGATTTAATTTGCTATATTCAATTTTTGATGAAGTTAATTTAATATTTCTGTTAGCTTGCCCCCGTAGCATACAGAGCCGAGAGTTGCTATTGTAGTAAAACTGCTGTCGAATTTTCCCTGAGAGGATTCTCGGGCCTGTTGTCTGTTTTAACTCGTCTCTCCTCCTTCAGGTTACCGGATTTCGTGGGAGGAGTACAATCGGACGAACACCCGAGTTACACACTACCTGCCGAATGTCACCTTAGAGTACAGGGTCACCGGACTCACCGCGCTCACCACCTACACCATTGAAGTGGCGGGGATGACCTCTAAAGGTCAGGGCCAGCTGTCCTCCTCCACCATCTCATCCGGCGTCCCACCAGGTCAGTAACCAAGGAAACCAGTGCAGATACTTTAAGGGTGGGTATACCCAATTTAGCAAAAAAAAAGAACAAATTGCCTCACGTATCCCCGGTGATATCAGGCGACACAGTTATTTGAGATATCATGAGCATGAAATCTGTGCCTCCGACTCAGCACGCGACAGGTGAACTGAGTTTAATTTGCGGCGCTCGCAGCAGTACAACGGCGATGTTGATGTGTGTTTTTCCAGTTACTCTGGATGATGCACACACCTCACTGTCAACAGTTTCCACTGAATGGGCTGCGTCAGAGATTTAGTGTTGCACTTCTGGGACTTGTGAGACGCTGATTTTAGAAAAAGAACCGAGCGAGCACTCGAGACCAAAACCTGCCTTTTTCAGTTCCTGGTATGGGTGAAGCTTGGAGAACTTTGTCTCTATAAACAGATTCTGCATATGGATGCAGAACCTGCAGGCGAGGGAGCAAGAGTTTGTCCTCAGTCTCTATTAAGGGAAAAATACTGAATACGTTTCCCATAATGCATCTTAACGACATATTTTATAGCCTCCCCCCCACCTCCTAAATGAGCTCTTTCATCTTCTGAATCTCCACTTTTTAAATCTCAAACTGAACCTGGTGACGTCATCAGTGTTAATCTTTCTTTTAACAAACCTCGCCTTTGTGCATATTTACTGTTTCACATTAAACTCCACGTTGTCCGGCGCCAGACACACAATGAAATCGGATCCCCCCCGGGTCACCTCAGCTGGGACAGAACCGAAATATAAAAAAAATAAAATAAAAAAAACTGCACATCCACCCTTACATCTGCAAAATAATAGCTCCCACGAGAGCGTTGCAATTACAGTGTTTAATGGTTTCATATTTGCAAAATTGTGTAATAGAAATACAAAGCCCATGTCAATTACTAGAGAAGCATTCGGAGCCCGTACGTCTGTGAGACCTGCGAAATGACAGGCTGTTATATTGAGAGCAGCGGTTACAGTCCCGAGAACGGTGATTACGCCTCATTGTATATGTATAAAGAAAACACCTATGCGCCTGCAGCTGTGACATAACAATCCAGTTTAAAAGCCACCTCGATAATCATCAGTCATGCAAATGATTTAGAGGTGGTAATTTTGCCACAACGCGTATAATCAGCATTTCAGTAGAGTTTAATACACTCGCATTTAAACTGCTCAGTGCACCCGCGTGAGTAATTATATCTTTTTAATATAAGCCCACTGTCCGCACGCTCTTAATATGTCGCAGTTTGACATTAATATCTTCATCTAGGATTTATGCGGGTTTGTACGGTAGGTTTAATCTCGTGGGAAGCAAAAGATGAAGAATGAATTATTTCATGCACAAGCACATTCTCATACGTACCTGCCATAGACACACAAATTCACCATTTTCATATTTGTTTCCCCCGCCAGGACTCCCAGGGAATAATCCATTCTTATTGTTTCCTCAGCTCAAGTGTAAACAGTAGGATATCAGATTGAATGGTATCTCCAGATCAGCGCAGGGTAATTGACATTCATGGCATTGTCTCCACCTGTGTACTGTGTATAAGCATCTCTTCTGTTTTCCAAATCTAATCTGCTCTTTGCTGAAGTTGGGTGCAAAAGAGAAATGAGTGAGATCCCCGAGGGGGTAAAAAAAAAGAAAGTCATCCATGTGCAGTATCTGTGCGGCCACAAGAGGGCGATGTGGTAGATGGAAAGTCCACAAACCAAAAAAGCAGCCAGACAAAACAAACCCACATTAGTGTTGGTGATGTGTTCCCTGAGTCTCTCTTTCTTTCTTTGTCCAAGTTTTGCTCTTTCTTCTCCTCCTTCATAGAACTTCCCGGTCCTCCTACCAACATGGCCATTTCCAACATCGGCCCACGCTCTGTCACCCTGCAGTTCAAACCCGGCTATGATGGCAAAACATCCATTTCCCGTTGGCAGGTGGAGGCCCAGGTGAGCCAGATTTAATCGTGCGGTTATTGCTTTTTTTTCCGAAGTCGTCCTCCTTAGGACGTCGACACAAATGTGATTTCAAGTTCAGATAATGCACTTGCACGCAGGGGGTTGTGTCATACTTTCTCATGCTCTCTGTCGTCTTGGTCCTAGGTGGGTGTGGTAGGAGAAAATGAGGACTGGGTGATGGTCCACCAGGTGTCCAACGAACCTGAAGCCCGCTCCTTAGAGGTGCCAGGTCTCAACCCATACACCTTCTACAGGTACAGGAACTGTGTCTGCTTAACTATGTCTACTCCACAGGCTTCTAAATATAATCAGTTCATGGGCAGCAAAAGCCTCCCCCCTCCCAGATAGGTAGACAACAAATTAATTGAATTCAGTCTGAAACTGATACATGCAAGCGAGTACACATGTAACTCAACACGCACTCTCGGGTAGCTGAGCATCGGGCCCCAAACTCATCAAATTTTAATCTGCTGTCACTACACCGATTACTTCTGATGCACAGACCACGCATACACAACATAACATAACGTAGTATAATGGTGTTATTAGGGTTGGACCGGCTCATAATCTAAAGCCAGATAACGTGGAAATTAAGCATGAGCAGATTTGGACAAACAACAGATAAGTTGCATGTGCGCTTCAGTATCTCGGCTAATTTCAGCGTCATCCCGTGAGCCGTTATCTCGTCCTCGTTTCCTTTTGATTCGGATACAAGCTTGTTACGGAGAGTGTGATTTCTCAAATTGTTTTTTTTTTACAGCGCGCGCATGATCTCTATCTCGGCGCGGTCTCCTTGTTTTTTCCATAATCGCATCCAATTTAACCGATGAACGTTTCTCTCCGAGCCGATCCCCGAAGACCTGCAACAGCTATAGTTCTCATCATTCCATCATCAGTGCTGTCGCTTTACATTTGAGCAGAGTTAGAGGTTGTTTTTTTTTCCCACTGCATATTCAGTTTCTGTAACACAAAGTAAGCCCTCCACTCATAACGTATTCATATTCGGTGCTCTGATCTGAGCCTCATGTAGGAGGATGCATGCGCGCTGCAAGTAATGCTGGGAATTCATTTTCAGATTCCGGTGCTGTGATTTCAATGCAAATGAATTCATCCTTTTACAGAAGTTACATTATAATGTTTAACTCCAAACTCCAGGTTCCGCATGCGTCAGGTGAACATAGTGGGTACCAGTCCTCCCAGCCAGCCCTCCAGGAAGATCCAGACCCTGCCGGCTCCTCCAGACATGGCCCCCGCCAACGTCACCCTGCGCACCGCTAGTGAGACCAGCCTCTGGTTACGATGGATGGTAAGTAGGAATCTGCTTCCCGTGTGCATACTATCTCTGAAATATCCAGTCTGGCTTGTTTTGACCCACTTATTCTCTCTCTCTGTGTCTGTGCACAGCCTTTGCCTGAATGGGAATATAACGGGAACGCAGAGCAGGTGGGCTACAGGGTTCAGTACTCCCGCGCAGGCTCACAGGGCCGGGCGCTGATCCACATCATCACCGACCGTCTGGAGAGAGAGTTTACCATCGAGGACTTGGAAGAGTGGACGGAGTACGAGGTCAGGGTGCAAGCTGTGAACGGCATCGGGACGGGGCCCTTGAGCCAGCCCGTCAGAGGCAGGACGAGGGAGTCTGGTGAGCTCATCATCCTGCAACTACAACACCTGAAGCCAAATACCATCACCATATCTTCACTGATTTTCTCCAGAACGACGCTGAATACTTTACTTTTTGATCATTTCTTGCAACATCTGTGTGGACATAAATATTCATAGTCGAAGTTAACAAACACAACGCGCACAGTTTACAGTTTTCTATGTGTTGAATTTATTGTGCGAGTCTTTTTTCAGCGGTCCACCTTCTGTTTGAGCAAAAACACTTTTTCTTTTTCCCCCCTCCTCGCTTCTGCTTTCACCTCGCTCACCAGACGTCGGGTAGTCAGGAATGGAAAGGAGCGAAGGAACGAGTCTGAGGAAATTGAGAACACATGGACCCAAATGTGGAATTCCTGTGCTCTCTCTTTTTTTTTTCTTTTTTTTTTCCACTCACTCCAGCAGATTCTCAGGAATCAGCGCATTACGTTCAGGGTCGAGTGCCAAAGAAGAGAAAAAAGGCCTATTCTTGAGTCCTTTTCCTTTTTCAGCAGGCCTCTTGTCGGACCTCTGAGAACTCTGTAGTTGAATACCTATATCCACACGCTAAATAAGCATACGTACAGGAAGCATGACAAATTAAGTTTCCAGAATATACGGCAAACAATGCACTATTGAGGCATATGTTCACCCCACTGCTCTCTTTGTTTTTTCCAGTCCCCTCCTGTGGACCCACCAATGTGTCTGCCTTCGCTACCACCTCTAGCAGCATCCTGGTGCGCTGGTCAGAAGTTCCCGAGCCGGACAGAAACGGTCTCATTCTGGGCTACAAGGTCTTCACTTTTTATTCAGGCGGCAGTCAAACACCTCTAATTACTTCTCAGAAATGTCAGGGATTTTTTTAGGCGGTAAAAGCAGCACAGTGACTTTCTTTCTACCCCGACTTCTCTTCTCAGGTGGTTCACAAAGAGAAGGACTCTGACAGTGCGGTCCACTTCTGGATGGTCGAGGGTAACGCGACCCGCAGCGTCCAGCTGACCGGTCTGGGCAAATACGTGCTCTACGAGATCCAGGTTCTGGCTTTCACACGGATCGGAGATGGACGACCCAGTTCGCCACCCATCCTGGAGAGGACTTTGGATGATGTGCCAGGACCTCCAGTTGGCATCCTGTTCCCTGAAGTGCGAACCACCTCAGTCCGGCTTATTTGGCAGTCCCCCTCGCAGCCTAATGGCATCATACTTGGTTCGTAATCTACAAGATCCTTCTCTGTTTTATTTCTAGTCTAGAAATATCTCTTGTCTTTTGCCGTAGTGTTAGTAAATGACCTGGAAATATCAAATCATGCAGATGTAGGCTTCCTTGCTTAGATTTAATGTAGCGTCAGGCCCACAGGTGTAGTTCCTCATCATTTTGTTGTAACTTGATGTTTCGGCATTTCTCGATAGTGAGTTGGATCTTCTTGTAAGATAATTGGGGGTTTCCTCGTGAGCCTTTGATTCATTGTCAGATCATTTTTTTTAAAGTATGCACACAGTAGCTTGGAGGAGCAGATGCTGATGGAATCATTTCAGAAAGAAAGCAAAGCCGCTCGTTGCACAGTTTGCGTTTCCCCGTGTTGTTAGGGAGAACCAGCCCAAACAACAAATGCTTCGAAAAACCTAAAACACATTTTTCAGCTTAGATCTAATTCACCGTTAAGCTCCTAATGACGCCTCCTATTAAAAAATGGTTTCTCTCCAGCCTACCAGATCACATACCACCTCAACTCCACCAACAGCAACGCGGCCACGGTGGACGTGCTGAACCCGAGCGCTCGCCAGTACATGGTGACCGGCCTCAAGCCGGAGTCGGTCTACGTGTTCCGCATCACGGCGCAGACGAGGAAGGGTTGGGGCGAGGCCGCCGAGGCTCTGGTGGTCACCACGGAGAAAAGAGGTAACCGTAACTTACAGAACAGTTTGTATATCACTTGCAGGACAGGAAACACACTGAGAGCAGACACAGGTGTGTGATCACAGTAATGACATAACTTGTAGAGAGCTGTGCTGAAGCCTCATATTTGCGCTCCCGTTCCATTTCCAGTGAACAGTCCAGTTAGCAGATGTGTTTTCTAAAGGAGTGTTTGTGCCCTGTGGGTGTTTATCCGGAGCCGCTCTGATGCCGTTGTGAAAGCGAGTCGGTCCATCTGCTTCCCTCGAGGCATGGCGTGGATTGTTTACTCCGCAACTTTCATTTCTCAGCTATTTTTCATTCATCAGAATCTTACTTTTCCCCCTCCTCCCCTGCTCGTCTGCGACACGTAGCCCATGCAAATGAGAGCGAGAGAAGCCATCTCTAACAGCTCCTACTTCTTTTTCTCATCTCTCCATCCTTCCCTGAACATCCGTTCCCTCGATCCTTTTGATCCCACTCTGTCCTTTACGCCCCAATTATGATGTCTCTCATCCAAACCTCCCTGTTACCCCTCATGCCTTCACGCCTTCCATCTGCGTGTCCCATCCTTCCAGCTCGTCCTCAGCCCACCAGCCGTCCAACGGTCCCTCAGAAAGACGTCCAGGCCCGCCAGGTTCTGCTGTCGTGGGAGCCAGGCAGCGACGGGCTGTCCCCCGTGCGTTACTACACGGTGCAGCTCAGAGAGCTTCCTGAGAGCAACTGGACAGTCCACTCTGCCTCCGTCAACCACGAGGCCTCCTCCTATATAGTGTCAAGGTAGTGTGTGCATTCACTCAGATCCTCTTTGTTTGTTCTCCTTAAATCCAAATGAAGCGTTTTATCTTCACACAGTGTCCACTGATCTTCCCTTGGCTCTAGTATAGTTGGCAAATAAACAATATACTCCTGCGGATGTTTCCAGCATGTTAGAGTCTGGTTTAGAACACAAACAGCTGTATAAACTAGTCGAAAAGAAACTCAGCGAATGCAGCAGTCAGCGTGAAGTTCTCAGTTTGTGGTCTGCGCCTTGGAGTTCGCTCGAGTCTACGTTTCCTTTCTGATGTCTGCGGCTTTAAAGGCTCTTAAGATGCAGCGCCGGTAGTTTATCATCAAGGTTGACATTGACTCTCGCTGTGCTTCCATCCCTACCAAAAAAAAGGCTGAAGCCCTTCACATCCTACCAGTTCAGAGTAAAAGCCACCAATGACATCGGGGACAGCGAGTACAGCGAGGAAAGCGAAGCCATCACGACCCTGCAGGACGGTAAGAGAAAACCTGCATGTTCACAGTGGAAATATTGAGTGAATCTTAAAGGAACAGTCGGGAAATGGGTTTATCAGACCAAAAAAAAGGGGGGGAAACAACTATGCCTGGCTTCGTCCAAAGACAAATTCGCCTGTCGTGCATGTTTAAAGCTCACGTATATGTTTGTTTAATCTGCCCAGGTCTAAGAAGGACACGCTGTGGTTCTGTTCTGTGCAGGACTACTTCTTGGCAGGTGCAGTGACTTCTTGGAGTATCCATCGGTTGCCTGGCAATCTCACAGTGTTGACAAGACTCCAGGAAATCACTGGCAACCCAAGAACTAGTCTTGTGAAATGACGGCAAATGAGCAGATTTTCCCCAAAAAGTGTCAAACTGTGTGTTTAACAGAGAGGCACAGGCTTCTGCATGTTTTAATATCTCAAATGTGTATTTCTGGGTCAGATATTAGCACCTAACACCTATGGTAGTCTGCATGAATTAGCCTATTGTTCTGTCGCAGATGCTGCTGGCAAAGGCGGCGGGGGTGATGTCATGTGTGCACCATCTGCAGTTAGACAAGAGGCAGCATTAAAAACCTTGGCAAAGCAATGCCCGCTGGTGCTTTAACAGTTTAAAAGAAATGTTCTGTCTGCTGATCTTTCCAACTGCTGTTGTTTTTTTTTTGACTCATCCGTCAATAGCTGTTCTGTCCCCAGCCCCATTGTGTGTCTTTACGCCCCGTGAATGCCACCGCACACGGGCCACATTCAGCATCTTTGATCGTTGCACATTTTCAGGTCGATTTAGCCCCATTTTCTCTCTCTCCTTCAGCGCCCGACGAAGCGCCCAGGATTCTGTCCGTCACGCCGCACACGACGACGTCGGTGCTGATCCGCTGGAAGGTGAGCGGAGACGACTTGTTTGTTGTTTCATTGTTGTTTTTTTTGTCCGATCCATAAAAGTCTGAGGAAAGCGGGGCCTCAAAATGAAAGACGAGAGTCGGACTGTGCTTACAGGCTTCATGCAACAGTTTTACACACGCCTCTCTTCTTTCTGTGTGTGTGTGTGTGTGTGTGTGTGTGTGTGTGTGTGTGTGTGTCTCACCCACACTCACTCACACCTGAATTAACAGGTCATAAAGAGGAAAACAGGAGGCTCCAAGCCACAATTTCACTTTTATGGAGAACACTTGTAGAGTTTATAAGGACAGGCAGGGAGGTACTTGTTTTCTCCGCCTGCTTCTTCCCCTCCGGCTCTGCTCTCTCTCTCTTTTGTTGGGGGATTTCTCCATGTGACTCACCTGTGGAGAAAGCTGATGCTTCTCTCTGCATCTCGTTATCTTATCAAGTCTAATTTTACAGTAAAAGAAACAAGATCTCTGTGACCTGATTTAAACCGTAGAACTGGGTCACATGCAGTTCATGCAGTGTATAGGGCTGCTAGAAATCTGCTACATTAAACTCCTCCATCTCTTTTTCCAGCCCCCCTCTGAGGAGAAGATCAATGGCATCCTACTGGGCTTTCGGATTCGATATCGGGAGCTGCTGTATGATCGTCTCCGCAGTTACTCCGTTCACGCCATCAACAGCGCGTCCACCTGGGCCGAGCTGAACGGTGAGGAAACCAGCACCACCACCAAAGCAGCATTAGCAGCGTTTTCATTTAAAGCCACTTCCAGAAATTTAAAATCAAAGAAACGAACCAAAGAACAAAAATCAATTCAGCGAATGGCGTATTAAAAACATAATTATCTCCACTAGCTTTACTTCAGGAACATTTTCAGACAATTATTCCACTCTGTCACGCTTGATTATTCCCGACACAGTCTTAATGTGTCAGCAGCACTATTATTTCCATCAGAGAAAAAAAAGAAACTTTCACTCACAGGCCGTTATTCTGTTCCCTAGATCTCTCCGCTCCGGTCTTGACACTTCACAGCAAAACATTTCATCTTGTGATCAGTAGCTATCAGCTGCAAGCTATTATTAGGTTTACTCAGGAGCTGCTGTGTTTCTACAGCTCTGTAACTTAGCCTATAATTTGACTCTCATTGAATCATCGTCGGGGACTCACTCGGAGCTGTGATGACTGTGATTGTGTGTTTTTTTTTTTAGTGATGCCCTTCTCAGCTTTGGAAATATTAGACTTTGGACACTCTCTCCACTACCTCCCTCTCATTTGACTTCTTTTTCTCTCTCTCCACCTTTCACCCACAGCCCCCTACAGCATGCGAAATCTGAGCGATCCGACTCTGATCCAGTACGAGTTGGACAGTAAGTCTTCTCTCTTCCGAAAACATGAATATGCTCGGTGATTCACTCTCCAGACTAATTAGGTTTGTAAAAAAAAAAGATCTTTCTGCTGGATTTCATCATCTCGTCTCGAGTGCCTCGCTGCCTTGAAAGCAGATTGTTGTCTGCTTGCTTATACTCACATCGGATCGGTACAAACACACTTCTGTGGAAGCGCTCTGTCTACAGAAAACACTGTGTACACTAACGCTCGCAGTCCAACATTTGAACATGTCAGCTTATTTGGATAAACATTACGAAAGCAGAACACATTTGTGCCTGGTGGCGGTGTTATGTGGACACCAGTGAGGGATCATATCCTTATTAATGATTGTTTGCAGCACTTGTGGGTGAGGTGCAGAGATGTAAAAAACGCGGATTAAACTTTTAAAGTTAAAGCACAATTCACAGTTAAATCTAATTCCTGACATCAAATCTCCTCTTGTTTACTTCCTCCGCCCGCAGAGCTGAGTAAACACAAGCGCTATGAGATACGCATGAGCGTGTACAACGCCGTGGGCGAGGGGCCAACCAGCCCGCCGCAGGAGGTGTTTGTGGGAGAAGCAGGTACGTGAGCTTCCTGTCGTTTCAGATCAGCACACAGACATCCTGACAACTTGTAATCAGTTTAGAAACTTAAGCTGTAATTAGACTTTTTTTGAAATCCCTGTTTGGGTTAAGCAGCTTCCTGGCTTAATGCTTGCTTGTCTAGGAGGAGTATAGAAACTAATACAAACACATAAACATACACTTGATTTGCTTCCAACAGTGCCGACAGCCCCGCCCCAGAATGTGGCCATTCAGTCCGCGACGGCCACCCAGCTGGACGTAACGTGGGACCCTCCTCCCGTGGATGCACAGAATGGAGACATCCAAGGCTACAAGGTGAGATTCAGTTTCTAAACGCTGCCAAGTCCCGCTCTGGGCCTCGGAGCAACACTTTTTATGGGCAATCGTATTGTCTTCTGTTTATATCATTGCATAAACATTTAAATGTTTTTGTTCCATTTGATGTTAATCACCATTAAAGGCGCCTTTTTACACTTTTACCTAAGCGTGTTTTCCAGAGGGGGGTTTTTCAGATTTAGTCCGCTCCTCAAGAAAACATTTACAGGGAATAAAATGAAAGTGTTCTCCTTTAAGGGAGTTTTATAGAAACAGAAGTATCCCCCTGAACAGCGTCCGTACACCAATCTATTTCTGCCTCTCTTATTCCACGTAAGGTTTACTTTTGGGAGTTCCAGCGAAAGAACGAGACGGAGCGACTGCGCACTCTGTTCATGCCCGAAGGAGGGGTGAAGCTGAAGAACCTGACTGGTTACACCACCTATATGATCAGCGTAGCCCCCTTCAACGCGGCCGGGGACGGGCCGCGCAGCCCCCCGACGAGGGGGCGCACCCAGCAAGCAGGTAAGATCTGCATCGAATGAGTCAGGACTGCCGCAATCAAGCGATGTGGTAAAAACAAATATTTCTGTATGTAATGAATGAACACATGATGGAGAGGTGGCGAGGAATAGAAGACAAGCCGAAGACAAATGAGGTGACGCGATGGAATGACTAAAGCAGATAAATTGGAGCCCACGCAGCCGCGTTCCTTCATTTGTCATATTTATGTGCTGCTGCTGCTGCTGCTGGTGCTGCTGCTGCTGGTGGTGGAGGTGGTGCTGATGTTAGTTTGGAGAAGCCTGAGAGTTTTTTTTTTTCTCAAAGCAGATGAGTCGACCATGAGGAAAGAATTTGTTGTGAGGATGATGCTAATCGTTGCTGTCAGCATGCCAAACGATGTTAGTCGAACCAGCATAAGTTCCCAATCAGCAGAGCCCGCTCGGATCTCGTTTGCCGAATCTCCCGTTTTTGTCCGAAAAGTGTCTCCCAGTGTCTGCAGGCACGCTATGTCTTCCACAACGTGCCCGCCAAACCACCCCCCGTTCCCCCTTTTACCCTTCTTTCTTTCTTTCATTCATTCTTTTTTTTTTTTTAAAGTGAAACCATCATTTTAGAACTTTTGGCCCAGTAAAAAGACAGACAAAGAAGATTTCTTGGTTTCCCCTCTCTCTTGGGTCGCCGTCTCAAGAGTCGGAAACAGATGACAGGCAGGAATCGGAGTGAGTGGGGGGGTGTGGGGGGTGGAGCGTGGAGATAGTTATCCCGTCTCCTTTCGACAAAAGGCCCTTTTGTCTTCTGAAAGCGTCTCCACCACTCCTTCTTGACAAGTTTTGCAGAGCTGCAGTTCCAGGCGGGGGGAAAGTTCCAGCTGTTAAAACCTGCAGACTTAGACTACTGCTAAGAGTAGTAATCACCTTTTTTCAATTTTGCCAAACACACTGAAAGGAAGCCATAAAAAAAAAAGAAGAAGAAGCCTCCAGGTGATGCAGATGTTAATATTTTCACAGCCATTAAATTGTTTCCCTGTAGGCGCTGACCTTAATAAGCTCTTGTTGAAGAGTTTTTCACATCCACTAAAAACATGTCATCGTTTACAGAATATTACGCCTGGCTGACGAAACGTGGCTGCTCGTGTCGCCCTGTGTGGAAAATACAGCTTTAAAACGCAGTATTTGTACTGTATCCGCGATATTTCGTGTCAGAAATGCGACCTGCGATCCTCATACTTCCTCTCTCACAACCTTCGCACAGATCAGCCCGCGGAAAAACCTTCAAAATCCCTTAAGCGTGACTCGTTTATTGACAGTTTCCCGCGTTTCTTTTGACCTTCGACCTCCCGTTCCTTCCAGCTCCCAGTGCTCCCAGCTTCATCCACTTCAGCGAGCTGACCACCACCTCTGTCAACGTGTCCTGGGGCGATCCCACCTTCCCTAATGGCATAATCGAGGGCTACCGTCTGGTCTACGAACCCTGCACGCCTGTAGATGGTAAGCTCTCTTTCTTCCCCCTCCATTACCTCTGCTCCAAATGGCTGCTGGCTTCGATAAAAGCTTCATGCACACGACAAGATCTACCTGGATTGTAAATGAAAACTTAATTTTTCAAAATCTTGTGGTGTGCATTTTCCCTGTTGCTACGAGCTAATCATCACCTGACCTTAACAGCCTGATGTCATTGCAAACCTTTAACAGATCTGAAACTGTCGCCACAGTTCGATAACTGCAGTGCCGAAATGCAAAACATATTTCCCACTACTAATTCCATTACTGCCTCTGTGTGTGTGTGTGTGTGTGTGTGTGTGTGTGTGCTCCCACGTGGCCTTGCCCGCTCTTTAATGTGGTTTGTTTGTCCAGAGTCCTCAGTGGCCTGTGCCGACTGTCTTCACTCCCCCTCCCCCCCAGGCGTCAGTAAGACAGTGACGGTGGATGTGAAGGGGAGCGGCCCCCTCTGGCTGAAGCTCAAAGACCTGGCCGACGGCATCACGTACAACTTCCGCATCCGGGCCAAGACCTTCATCTACGGCCCTGAGGTGGAGGCCAACATCACCACCGGCCCAGGAGAAGGTAAGCGGCCGTGACGTGTGTTTTTATAAAAGTGTTTGACTTGATTTGAAATGTTTTACTTCAACACTTATTATTATTATTATTATTCCACAGGAGCTCCAGGACCACCCGGAGAGCCCTTTATCACACGCTACGGTTCGGCCCTGACCATCCACTGGACCAGCGGGGACCCGGGACGAGCTCCCATCACGCGCTACGTGATCGAGGCCAGACCTTCAGGTGTGTGTGTGCCTCAGCTGCATGAAGATACAGCAAAGTCGTGAACCTTGCCTTATGTTACCCCCCTCCCTTGATGGTTTGATTAAGGACAGTGGTGTAAAGTGTCAACATCTGCTGCCCCGCTGTCTGCGCCTCTGGTATTTTAATGGGTTATTGATCGTGCCGCTGCAAGTTGAAACAATTGGCATCCGGTTTCGGCTGTGATTGACAGGCCGTGGCTGGGGTTAAGATGGAGATGGATGGTTGGGTGGGGGGATGACACGCGGGGAGGGATGTGCTTCACCTCTTTTGAGAGAAAACTGACAGGAGTGGTCCTCCGTAGATTTTAAGGAGGATCAGCAGCACTTTTCATGATGATATATAACACGCGTTAATGCCCGAGGGGGTGATGAAGATAGTTAAACCACACATCCCCCCTCTTCCATATGCCATCCGCAGTATCGTATAACTTCATGACTTGTTTTTGTCTTCAAATGAAGTTACATGAGCTTTCCTAACTTTTCGCCGAAGTTCCCGAAACATGACGGATGAACTCCGGCGCTCGTTTATGTTTGCATACCCCATTAAAAGAGTCCCAACTTAACGTCGATGTTTACAAGCAGCGCGATGTGTAATAAATGTTCTCTGGCAGGATTTCCAAAGTAAACAGCAAGCCATCTAACACTGCTTCATTTGAAATATGGCCGCGCCAACTATTTATGATGTAGATTTGGTTGCTGTAAATTTTACGGGAGAGCAGTGAAATTGATGGATTGTGTAATATTTGTAGGAATTATGAATTACCCCGGGGAGCTGCCAGCCAGTGCCGAAGCCTTATATCAAACAAACAAACAAACAACCTGTTAACAAAGACGTATTGACTTTGTTCGAGCGTTTTTTTACGAATTCCTCCACTGACCCACACTCCTAACAAACTTACAACTTACTTACAGATGAGGGATTGTGGGATATCCTGATCAAGGACATTCCCAAGGAAGTGACATCACACACGTTCAACATGGACATCCTGAAGCAAGGAGTCAGCTACGACTTCAGGGTCATCGGAGTGAACGACTACGGCTACGGCTCCCCGAGTCTACCTTCTCCTTCTATATCTGGTGAGCTTTCAAGTGTTTGTTGATAGGGGAAAAAAAAAAGGCATCGCATTAATTTTCAGACTGAATGAAATCCCCTGAAGGTTATACAGACATCACAGGAACCATGAATTCCAATCTTCTCTCCTTTGTCCAGCCCAAAAAGTGTCGCCTTTCTACGAGGAGTGGTGGTTCCTGGTCGTGGTGGCTTTGGTGGGGCTCATCTTCATCCTGCTGCTGGTTTTCATCCTCATTATCAGAGGACAGAGCAAGAAGTACGCCAAGAAGTCGGAATCAGGTGAGCGCACACAATCGCACAATTAAACGGGGCGTTTAACTCCCGTCGAAGCGGTCCGCCTTTCTTTTAAACCCATTGGCGACGGAGGGCAAAGAATCTGATGACTTGACTTTTTCTTTCTGAAAGGATTTAATGATTTGCACTTTTCAAATAGTGAGCTTGTGAACTTTTTTTTTTTCTTTTTTGGAGAGTGGTATGTATTTTAATTCTGATAGCTATCAGGGGAAAAAAAAAAAAAAAAAAAAGCAGAGAGTAGGGGGCATACTTGTCCATTCAGTGCAGCCCTGACATCAGCGGGTATTTCCCTCAGCTCAGCAATTCTGCCATGGCTGTTTAGCTGCCAGGCAAGGGGAGGGGAGGAGGGAGGTCCCTGCGGGTCACTGCCCATCTTTCTGACTGACAGACGGACAACAAGAGGTTCCTTCTCACTCCAGCACAAAGACGCTCTCAAAGCCTCCATATCCCCCTCTAGGAATCTGGCCCAGGCCGCTGGACCCTACCCAGTTTTTTCTTTCTCTTTCCGTGTGTTTGCGTAACCACCAATTGACCTCAAGTAGCCCCTGGAGCAACCGCGGAGGTCCTGGCCTTCGCTGCGGTCCCTCATAACTCTTAAGGGTTGACTCCGAGTGTTTTTAACCTGTAACATGGCGAGCCCCGTCCAAAAAACATTAATCTACCATAGAGCAGCATGGCGAGAATGTCACTCTCACTTAACAGCGTTAGCCGTTTGATTAATCATGAGGGACGCTTGGAGTCGATGCAAAATAGTTGCGTTATTGCCTATTCATGTGTGATCAACAGTGTTTACACTGAGAGGCAGCCTCATTTATCATATTCTGAAGTATTCTGTGCGTATATCTCTGTGAGTTTGCATATACAAAACTCTACACGTGCTGTTTATACTTTGTAATTTGTGATGAAATGTCTGTCTAAATACCGTATAACCTGTAAAATGTTGGTCCGTGTCTGTGGTTTATATGAAACATCGAACAAAGAAGAAGACTTTTATGAAGACATGCAGCATGAGAAAAGAAAGTTCTGAGGCTCATTCGCTTTCCTGAGTCATATAAGAAGATCAATAGCACTCTCTGTTCAATATAAGGTGTCCATGTGTATTTAAAGCTCTGTCATTAACAACTATGCACAGCTTTGGAAGGAATAATTTCATTCATTCATTCATTATTTTCCTTCAGAGGGTTCATCCGCCCGTGTTTATACCTAAAACATTACTTTTTTAATATCATTTGTCTGTTCTTCATCCTTCAGTTCTTATTGTTGTTCACTCACTCACTCACTGATCAAGTCACTGATCAGCTCCATCCGTCCCTTCCCCAGACACTAACCTGACTGTCCGTCTGGCCTGTGGTCACACAGTGTCTTTGTACGTGTGTCCAGGTAACAACTCCAACTGCAACGCTCTGACCCACGGAGACATGGTCAGCCTGGACGAAGGACGCTTCCCCGCTCTGGAGCTGAACAACCGACGGCTGTCTGTGAAAAACTCTTTCTGCCGGAAGAACGGCGTCTACACCCGGTCAGTGATCTGCTTATAACCCAGAAGATTTAAAGTTATGATGGGGGGGTTTTTCTTTTAAAAACTAGAAGCTTATTTGAAAGTCAAAAATGAAATAAGCATATGGTAAAATAATTGGGTTATCTGTGGAAACTTAACCTCATGTCTGAAACCGTTTTTTAGCTCTGTGGAAAAAACGCTCACCTCCTAACAACTCGGACTTAAATCCACCCCTTCGTATGAACCGACTCACTATGGAATCTCTTTTAATGAGCTTCTGCATTTCAGCGAATCCCGGGCTGTAAAGACGCGCGACCGCGCCGAGACCGTGACCTTGTTTAAAGCCAATCACTCTGACTGACACCTGCGCCGAGAACACTGCAGGGAGTTTGGATGTGACCGTAGACTTCGATCATTAGTACCTGTTTAGGTACGAGCTGGAGGCAGCCGCAGTCACGTTGGGGATAGTTGAAAGGTTTTCTAGGCGGTTTGTTAGCGGTTGCTGTATTTCATAGGGATATCACAGCGTTCTGGAGTGTTACCGACTGGGTCATGTGATTCGAAGGAGGCAACCTGTAAAGGAATGAGTCTTGCACGTCCATATTGTGGAGAGAACATAGTTTTGTGTATGAGAAAGTGTGAGAAATGTGCATTTGTGAGTGTGGCCTTGAGGACAGATCAAAGCAAGTCCAGGGTCTTTGAGGAGCTTCCAGGCAGCTTCCTATTATGTCTCCCCCGCTTGAAGGGAAGGCCGGGAGTGGAAGAATGCACAGATGTACTTTCAGAATCAGCAGTCTTTTGAACTCAAGCCCATAGCGGAGGAACCCAAATCCCAACACCTGAGCCTCCGATTATAGATTAATGCCACGTCTTGATCTCCGGGCTCAGAATACCAAAGACGGGATGAAGACCTCTGCCTGATACCGGGATCAGGAATCAAACACGGTCTTAATCCCGCCGTATTCACTCTGATTCAGTTCCGTGTCAGACCTCAAATGCTATTTACGGGTTGATTTTTTCCTTTTGTGTGGAGAGCATTTAACAAAAGGGTCAATGTGCATGACAGTAGATTCAATCGCCCATCACGGGGAAGTCAATGCAGCTCACTCATGGTGACTGATGGCTAAATCTTTAACTACTCAGAATGTCAATGTGCCGCTTAAGTACCGTAAGGAGGTAAAAATGAATGCGTGATCGAGCAGATCCATGTTTTACTGCTGTTATGTTAAAGAGGGGAGGGGATTAACAGCATCGTTCATGTTCCGGCTTTGTATCGGCCTCTTTCGATAGTTCGAAACCCACTTTGACACATCGGTTTGGGGGTCTCGGGGAAGTAATTCAGTGTAGATTAACGCGGTTTTAAACACTCTTGAGTGACAAAGCTCTCGAAACACTTCAGACATGTTAATGAGTCCCTACAGGCGATTGTAGCAAGAGGAGAGCCTCATAATGAGCAAAGACCGGGGAGCAGATTTGATTTCACCCCCCCTGTTTCTCATTTCTTCTTAACCGACTTTACTGCTGACTGGATTTTCCTGCGAGACGATTAAGTGGACCCCTTCTCTATCCAAGTAAGAGAGAGAGAGAGCTGATAAATAATTTACGCCTCGCTCGACAGTGTACGAGAGTCAAGGGGGAGAGGTGAAAGTGGGCCGAGCTTCCTCAGTGTTTTTAAACAGGCAGTTTATCATAATGTCCCGGCGGGCTCTCAATAGCTTTTTCTTCACATCGGCCGCAGCTCTTTGTCTCAGTGCGTTATGAGTGGGCTCGCCGCAAGGACTGCCGAGGAATGCGGGTCGGTAAAGGTTACGGTGGAGGGTCCTTTTGGGAATAAGAGCAGAGCCGTGATTGAGGCTCTGTCGTCGTGTTTTTTTTAATCTTTCTTGCACCTGTTGGATCAAACAATAATTCATCGTGAATTAGTTGAAAGATAGAAAAGATTCAAACTGAATGCTTTGACCTGTAACTCAACATATTTTAACAGTTGTAGGTATAATAGTGCAAATTCTAACCACAAAATAATTGAAACGTAAATAAAGGTAACTAGTAAAGTAGGGAATAACAGTGAAGCCCATTAAAAAATTATATTAATACATCAGAAAATACAGGAGCCATATGTACACCAGTGATGCGCGGGTTGATCCAAATTGAGCGGGTGCCCGTCACGAGTCACCAAACAATATTTTTTAATGATATTCAGGTTGCGGTCGGTCGGGTCGTTTGAAATAAAGATGCCGAGTAAGGTTTTGATGTGGGACAAAAAGCCACATTTTCCCAACAGGTGGAACTGAGCAATGCCATTAAACCGCATTTTAAATGAATATAATAACTCAGTAATGCCAGTTTTTTGTAGCCCAATGACGCTACGAAGTTAATCAAGAGTATAAACTACTTTTCAAAATGCGGGTCAGGAAGCGGGTTGAGTACAATATTTCACAATTATTTGCTGCGGTCCGAGTTCGGGCGGGTTAGTTTAAAACGTCGGTCGGTGCGGGTCGATCAAACATGGACCCGCGCATCACTGATGTACACTGCTGCCCAAAAAGTTGGAATCAAATATTTTTACCTGACGTGTCACAATGTGATTTATTCTTCATAGTGTATCTTCTCAAAACTTTATTAATCCAACTCCAAACATTAAACCGAAACAGTGTGTATACATATACACCCGTCTGCATGTAACACATGAATTTCATCTCGCACAGTACAGCTAGCCCATCTTGCCATGCTATGAAGTATATATTACATAACCTATTAATGAAGTGCATCTAAGAGGATAAATAAAATCAATTCCAGACCCCAAAGAAATGTTCATAATAGATTAGATTTACAGATATAGACGAGTAAAATTTTGCATCAGTGTCTCCACATTCTGTCCAGATTAATTAATGCAGACGAATCAAATACAAATGTCAGTATGAGAATCGAGCAAAATTTCCAAATAATTTTCATATTTTTTGCCTCAATTTTTGTCCCTCGCAACAATCGGGTCAGACTCTGATGTGATTGACATTTTTCTGTATTTTCTGGCATTTTAAGGAGCAGATGATTCATCTGTTGAAAGTAGGAGGCTAATCAATAATGAGATTACTCACTGCAGCTCCAGAGTATTTGATGTTATGTTATTTATTGCGGTCGCCTTTGTTGCATGATGCTAAAAGCTTTCCATAATGCATCGAACTCAGGTATCGCTCCAGCTCTCGCAGACAGATCTCATCAGTGTTTGATCCATAGAACAGAAGTGGGAATCGCAGCTCTCGTCAGAAAAAGGAGAGTCCATGTTTTAAGTTGTCAGCAAAGTCATATAAAATGTCCGCATTTAGACCGAGGCTGTGTGAACTGAGAGAGACATCACACACATCAGAACACAAACTGTAATCCTCAACTCAAGTTGAAGCGAATCAATCGGGTTTATTATAGCTCATCGAGCGTAATCGAATGAAAGTTTGTTATGCGATTTGTCCCTGTGGACTTTTCCATTTCGTCCGCACCGCACTCTAAAACAGCAGCCCTTGTTGGAAACTGCTGGAATGTGCCCACAACATTTTTGAAATGCTTTCAAAACATATTTATTTGGAAAAATGCTAAATGTGGTTTTTTCGGCGTGTAAAGCAGCTGTGTGTGTGTGTGTGTGTGTGTGTGTGTGTGTGTGTGTGTGTGTGTGTGTGTGTACTCCAGCACCAGCAGCGACTGGCGGCCAACACTATGGCCTGGAAAGTTAACAGGAGTCAGTATGTCTCAAGAGTCTCAGCCAAACCAGCACCAATCTGCAGAAACAGATGGGTGTCTGTTCAGCAGGACCGGGGACAGTGGAAAGAACGGAGGAGCTTAGACACTCTCATATTTACTTAAAGAACCCCCACCCCCCCTGACTAGCGCATACCATTTTAGGAAATGTTTTTCCAGCATTTTGTCTTTCTTTGCCCTCATTTGTCCTCATTCCTTCCTTTCTTTCAGCGTCGAGGTTCACTCCACACCTCTCCTTGACCCTCTTCTCACTTCACCCTCCCCTGAAGGAATCCTCCCTTTTTTGCTCAGCGCCATCACTTACACTCTTTAAACTTACATCCGATCGACATGTTTGATTGTGCCGCCGCCCGCTGGCTTAATCCGCGCCATCGTTCATGTACGCTCTGATAACATTCGGAGGCTGCCATTTATCTAATGACCCCTCGAGCGCCGCGAGAGTTTTTCGGTTCGTAATTCGGTCACAAAGGACCCAGTGGTTTGACATTCCACAGCCCACAGCGAGGACTGAATCAGGGGGAATTATTCATTTCCAGGAGAGACTGGCTGTAGGCAGCCATCTCATGAGTGTCCCATGATTCTCATCAAGCTGCACTCCTACACACACAGACAGACAGTGATGCATGTGAACTTGAAAAGGAAGCGCTTACTGTAGCGTCTCGCTGAGACCGAGAAGAGGCCCGGTGATGTTGAATCGCTTCATTTGCTTGTTTTTCAGCAACTGTTTGAACATTTCTGACTTCAACAAAGAAGGATAAATGATTTTATAAAAGATATATTTTCATGATTTTGGTTGTGGTAGCATGTTAGATATATAATAAGATGTAGATGTCAAACCGAAGAACATTTTCTAGCTTCCAGGTTTACTTACTAAACCCTCCCACAGGTCCCCGCTTGACCAATAGACTTTACCCTGTGATCATCATCATCACAGATTTCTCAGTTAAAGTCTCCAGAGATGAAAAATTCTTCCTAGAAAGAGTCATAACTGACTTCTTTAGCAGTTCGATGTGTCTTGTCAACAGTTTTACAGACGTATTAGTTTGTTTTTGTGTCTTGTCAACAGTTTTACAGACGTATTAGTTTGTTTTTTCACTCAGATACCAATAGTGGCCACTGGAGGCAAGGCTGGGTATCTTGCTTTATTAAATACCTATATGCATTTTATCTACAAAAGTAATCGCTGAGATCTAGTAGCCAGCACCAGCGACCAATGCAATAAAGTCCATAGGAGCAAGAAACACACAGTGTTAAAACAACGCAGGGGTCTGTGTTTGTAGGGTGGTGTAGCCTCAGGACGAGACAATGAAATACAGTCCAGGAAGTCCAATTTAGTCCAGTTCCAGATGTGTGAATTTAAAGGACATCACCAAACTGCAGGATTTTACAGATCAGGACCATTATGTAGTGATGGTGGCAACTCATTTCACTGCAACAGTCATGAGGTAAACATTAGAGATATTGCATTCACATCACAAAGTAGTCTACTGGTGTTTGATTGGCTGCTGCAGTTAAGCCTAGTTCAGCTTTTTTGCCAGGTGATTCTTCATTGTTTTGCCGTAGCCCCCCTACATTGGCAACCCCACCGTGCTTCAATTCAAATGAATGATGGGGGGGCTGCATTTTTTTTTTTTTCAAGCAGAGCCAATGTGAACGTGACCCCAGAACATCAGACAGACTGTAAACAAGCACAGAATCATCTTAAAGCTTCCGACAGAGGCGATGCACAACAAAAGATCCGAGCTGGAAGCAAACTAAAGACAGTTTGTCCTAAATCACTGGACCACTGGGACGCTCCACGAGCAGTTTAGATGGAATATCTGAAGCACTTCATTTCGAGTAAAGTTGTCCCTGAGGGGCAATCTGGCTTGCAAACAGCCGTAAATACCAAACACAAGAATGAATAAAAATGACAGTCCTCATATATATTAATACTTACACAAATAGGTTGACGTCACTGTTAACCCGATAGCTGTCCACTGCTAGTCAAATCACGTTTTTTTAAAAAAGCTGGGAGCTGATGGAATCAAAGACATCATGCATCCGTTTGTCCTCTAAGGAGGTGAAACCTCCACCTTGATGGAGGCAAATTAAACTCGGTGTACTGTGTAGGGGGTGCTGGGAGTCCGATAAGATGACTTGGGTTTTTATTTGGAGGTAAACCTGGGAATGAGCTCTCAACAAAGGTCTGTATTGATCCGTAAGTGTACAGTAAAGCCGCGTGCACGCAATTACATTAAGCCCAGCAGGTCCAAAAGCTGAACAAGGATGTCTGTTTGCAAATGATGGATTTACGTCAGACATAGTTTGAGGGGGGGTTTATTTCAAATGTGTCCAGTTGTCTGACAGATCTCAGCACTTACTTTGATGAGTGAATCTACTTCAAATTTCATTTCTGATTTGAAACATTCTCACGAAAGGTTAAAAACAACGTGTCAAGGTCAATGAATATTCTTCAGGATCGCCGACTTATTGAATTATTCCGTTCTTCTTATATCCCTTGACCAGATCTCCTCCTCGGCCCAGTCCGGGCAGTCTTCACTATTCAGACGAGGACGTCAGCACAAAGTACAACGACCTGATCCCTGCAGAGAGCAGCAGCTTGACCGAAAAACCATCCGAAATCTCCGACTCGCAGGTGGAGTAGCAACTCTTTTTCTTTTCTCTAACTATATCTTTGTATGTCAAATGTCCCCTCTCTGTCTGTGTCTGTCCTACGTCTTGCACCTGTCCACGTGCGCGCTGTCATCTCCTTGAATTCCTCCAGGAATTCAGCTTCTTTCTGCATCCGTCGGCTATTGTGGTGTTTTTGTGTCAGTCCATACTGTCCACATGATGTCCTTTCTCTGTCCGTCCACCTGAATGCATTCAGCCCACGGAGGTCATGTGATACGGCTACGGTAATGCAAAAGGAGAGAGATGAGAGATTAATGACTCCGCTCGCTGGAGGTAAAGCAGTTTTTCTAAGACCAGGCCCTGACCTGTGGAGAATATCGCTCTGCAGACGTCCACCTGGGATCCAGGCCACCGCGCTCAGCCACAGCACTTGTTATGTAAGACGGCGAAGGGCAGATGCTCCCTGCAAAATGTATTTTAGTGCCGGTTACGTATTGGAAGGCGCCGCTGAAGCCGGGCAGCCTATCAAACTTTCCTACTGAATTTTTAGGTCGTGACGCCAAGAGTCTGTAAAAATCATCTCTGAGGGGGAAACTCGAATATTGGCTTTTCACCCCCGGCTCTTCTTCTGTGGTAGAAGCCTGGCCTCATTAGCATCGTGAGCTCAGTCTAAAATCCTCGTCAGACCCTGCCAGGAATGATAGATGACTAAGAACTATTGCTAGAATGTCTGACTTGTGGCTAATTGCTACGTACTGAGTCAAACTGCTTTTGCTGCCCAGTGAGTGAGTCCGATCGATAAATCCTCTCCGTCTCTGCCCGCCCACATGTCTCTGATTTTCTGACTTCTGTCCCTTTTTTTTCATTTGGAGTTTTTCTTTTCTTCTTTTATCCGAGTCCTTCCTTCCCCTATGTCTTATATGTATATATATGTTGTTTTTGTTTATGTCCCTTCCCTCCCTGGATCTCTGCGGTTAGGTGGGGGGGTGGGTTTGCAGTCTGGTTTTGATCAGATGAAAGCGTCCGGGTGGGGAAGTCCTGGTCCTGAATTCGCTTGCTTTCAGCCTTTGCTTCGGTGCTTTCTTTCATCTAGGAATTCTTCACTCTAGGCATTTCCCAAATTATCCTGGAACATCTCTCAGCTCGATACGTCCCCGGTGTGAATTCCGTAGCCAGAAATCTCTCCTCACCTGGCTTTATCGGGGAACCCTAAGTCCCGTTTCCAGATCAAATGAAAATCTCCCCCACCAATGAATCGCTACGGACAGGACCTTTTCGCAGCGTGATAGCGTCCGCCTCAAATTGAATAATTTTGTCGTTTCATCGCCCCGTCTGACATATCTACAGTTCGCACTTGTGTGTTGTCAAACACGGCCCCCTTAATGCGGTAACTGCGCCCTCGGCCTGAGACTGCGACGCACGTTCAAGGGGCTGATGTCGGCTTTGATGGGCCTAAAACTCACAGAGCGCTGCCTGTTACCCGAGGGCTCCTCTGCCGTGGCCCTGACAGGCGACCGTATCAGCACCCAATGGTGCTTCAGAGAAATCCAGGAATGCTCTTTGAAGTTTTATTGAGCGGATAACTCCGACCTATCAGTATGACATTGTGCCGTCTGTCCTCCTTAATCCCCCGGGGGCCTCCACCAGCAGGTATAAGTTGACTATTGTACTCCTCCTCAAGAGGTGGATTTGGAGGAAGCTAACATTGACTTGGCAAGGCAACAAGGCCACCATTACGGCTCTGCTCCCCTGCAGGTAGATCCACATTGACTTTTTTTTTCCCTTTTTAGAGTATAGGCTTTCTCATTTTCCAAGGTTGTCTCTGTGGCACTCCCTTTGTGTGTCATTTAAAGCCGAAACCAGTCGAAGAAAGATGATCTCATCTCTGAGTCAGAGATGGATTGTAGATTATGCTCTCTCTGCAAAGAGAGGAATGAAAATGTCTGCTTCCTCTTTGCATGCTTTACTCTCCCCTTTTTTTCCTCCCCTCTCTGCCTCTCTCTCTCTCTCTATCTCTTTTCTTTCTCCCCCCTCCCACCCTCCGTCTCTCCGGGTTACTGTAGCTTTTTTGGCTTGAGCTCAACTGAGAATACTCTTGTCATGTTTTGGATCGTCCCCCGGTGACAACACACACCGCTTTGTTTTGACTGGCCCTGTCTTGAAGCGTGATGTAATAACCCAGAATAAAGGCCGCACATGTATTTTCTTTTATTTTTAATAAGTAACTGGCGTGACGGAGGAAAGCGGAGAGCGATGGAAGCGGTTTGCGAAAAGGAAAACTGGCCTCGTTTAGTCCCTGAAAGTACAGACGGGTGACAACTGAAAGGGGGGGGAATGCAATAAAAGCACATGCTTCCATTACTCTCATTAAAGTCCAGCAGTCTGGGACAGCACTAATACCCAACAAAAAAATCACAAATCTCTTGATTATAGTTGCTTTTAATGAAGCAACGCGCATTACAGCGGATTGGGAGTCGCCTTGATGATGACAAAATGCAACTCGACTTTGATGCAGCAGGAATATGTTTTTTTTGCGTGCAGCCAAAACCACTTCTTCCAATTCTATCTGTTTCTCCTCCGCTCTAATCTTCCTCTCTCTCTCTCTCTCTGTGCACAGACGCCGCCATAAACACACAAAAATGTATCGACTGCGAATGCCTCTGGACGTTTTTAATCCCCCTCCGGCCCCACATATACTGTTATTGTCTTTGTCTCTGGGGACCCTCCCCCCTGCTGTGTTCACTTCATCAATGAGATTGACAATGACAGCCCCTCTTTCCCCTCCCTTTGCAATAATCCATAACTAGAGGACAAAGGACTGACCCACTCTGTGGTATTGGGGTATGCATCAGATTCGAGGCTGGCCTGCTTGCCGTGAGATTGTTGTTTCAGCCTCATGGCATTATATGAACCACAGGAGAGTAAAAATGTTATTTAGGCAGCATATTTGACACAACCTTTGGTGTGAATATATAAATATAGGAATAGGTTTAGCACAGATATGCCACCACATGCCATTTTCAGTTCAACTCTCTCCAGGCAAAGGGTCAAAGGTCAAAAATAGAAAGCCTTATTTGCATATTTATGTCCGATAAATAGCCGTTATGGCCTATATTTGATGCACATCCATCCATCCTTTTCCCACGTTGTTTTCTTTCCTGTTTTATTATGATTATTATTGTAAACTGCTGTCAAGAGGTTTCACCAGTTAATTGGTTGGATTTCGTAATCTCTTTCACTGCCTAATTTAACATCATAATGATGAAAAAAAAAAAAAAGTTTACTAATTGTCACTGGCAGGCTGGTATGTGTCTGTCATAAATAAGGTGGCGGTGGTTCCCTCGAGGCCGAGGTGCAACGCTGCATTTCACGCCTTAAGTCTGTTTCTTTCACACTATTCAGCTCCGGTAATTAGCTTGTAATGAGTTGAAGTAAAGGAGCTTGGTTTCATAGGCCGTGCTGCCTCGGAGGCAAATTGTCACCAAGCATCTCCACCGTAGACTTCCTCATTCGGAGCCTTGAGTTATTTCTGTTGAAGACACTGGCGATGAACCAAAAAGGAAAAAAAGGAGGACATACCGGAGCGGTGTATGCTTGTATGTAGAACATTTCAAGAGTCTGAACATCTGCTGCGCACCCCTCCACGGCTCCAAGCCGATGTGGGCAAGGAGAGTAGGACGCAGTTCACTGTGTCAACACTCGGTCTGCACTCACTCCTTCCCACTACCACACATACACACACACACACACACACGACTCGAGTGGTGTCTCATCTCTCAGTGCAGTGTTAATTCTTTCAGAGTGAGGTAATACCACTTGAAGTGGCCCAAGTATTTCTTGTTGGTCCACCGTGAATGGATCCTGTTATTGTGTTGTGTTGTGTTGCTAAACACTGCTGGCATGACTGGAATGCTTTTCAACGCTTGGTTGGCCTCAAGTTTTTTCAACTGGGTGACAATGTTGCGGACAACAAACACCCGGAGTCACCGATGCATCTCACACCCCCCCCACTCATTAATGAGAGGAAAAGCAATATAAAGTATGATCTTTGTGATCGACTTCTGAATGTTGAGCCAAACCTTTGCTGTGCACTTTGTCTGCCTTTGATTAAATTGTGGAAAACGAAGGGGGGTCGCTTTTCTTTGTTTAGAACCAACAAGGGTTTTAAAAAAAGCAGGATCTATAATCCTATAATTCAACACAAGCATTGTCTGTTTGGACTTTCTTATAAACTCTGCTGACAACTACAAAAGAAAAGCCTTTATATAGAGGTTTAGCATAGGAAGACATGAAGTATGTTGAGGCAAGCGGGAAATCGGAGCCCTACCGACATATGTATCACATATGTGCTGCACAATATCCAGCAATGAGAGAGAGAGCCGTGCTCTGAAGTGCCTGCCAGCAGCCATGTTTCTTTATGAGAAGATGGAGCATGATAATATGAGGGTTGAGAGGGAGCACAGAGAGAGCTCCAGTCATCAGCAGCAGTGTACTGTGATGAAAAGAACAGGTCTTTGTTTGCTGTTACTTCAGCAATGCGACTAATGCTCTGGGGAAAATGATCCGGTGACGATTCCGACAAAGTCCGCGCAGCATTAGTTCATTGTGACTCCGGTGATTAATCGCAGGCTCAGCCGGGGCCCAATCGGCGTCCTGCTTTTTGTGGCAATTAGTTGACCATGAGCAATCCCACGCCGAGCGTTCGCCGATCACATCGCTTTTGATTTTGACGCCGCGGAATGTTACTTGACATGAACACAATAGTTTTTTTCTAGCCACAGGGCCCCGGAGCAAGGTGGGGCCCGAGAATGTGCTGCTGAGTTATCATAATTTCTTTACAGATGGCTTAACTGGAATTTAAACGGATGTAAAGACTTCCTTCTCGAAGAAAGTCACACTTTGAGAATGCACTGCACGACCTGTGTTGCTTTTTAATTTCTATATATATTTATATATATATATATTTTTTTTTTTTTAGCTTTTCACACCATTCACACAGAATGGCACAAAGGATCTATATATGTATAATATATCTATGACTTTATCATCATCATGACTGGGCCGTTTGAATCACTCTGTTATGGCGATGCACTGTAAAAACCCATTGTTTTGTTCACCCATAGGAGGCGCTGGTGTTTTCATATGGGACAGGTGGCCTACATACACTTCCACTGCATTTGGTGAGGTTCCTGTGGCTGCCTGCTTTTGTATGTTTTGTAGCCTGATAGGTGACTGGCTCCAACTGTTAGTCCTCCCCCCCACCTCCCCCATCAACAATCTTCTCCTTCAGATTTCCCATTCTAGGTTTTATGTGGTAAACTGTGCTACACTACACCAAAAACTCAGTCTTTGCTGGAGCAGATGTTAGATCCTGAACATATAGTTTGATCCACTGACTGATTGGTTTAAGTCCTTTTGCCATCTTGTGTTGATGGTCCGTTTACAATGCACGCTTCAGTAACAAGTCATCCTTCCGTATATATATATATATCATGCTTTGACCATTTTTGACCATTTCTGGTGTCCATGTGTTCTTGTGCCGTGTTGTAAATGTGAGCGTGTGTGTGTGCATGTGTGTGTGTCGTTCGGACGAGGATGACTGTGAATTGATGACCCTTTTTCAGAATAATTCAATAACTTCATTGTTCATTTACATTTATAGCCTCAGCATCTCTAACTGCTCCACATGGAAACACTGCAGAGTCATCCCGCGCTGACGCCGTGAATCAACCTGTCTTCTTTATTTTCTTTCCCTCCACAGGGCAGCGACAGCGAGTACGAGGTGGACCCCAATCGACAGAAGACCCACTCCTTCGTCAACCACTACATAAGCGACCCCACTTACTATAACTCCTGGCGGCGCCAACAGAAAGGCATATCCCGCGCGCAGGCCTACAGCTACACCGAGTCCGAGTCAGGCGACCCGGATCACTGCGCCCCGCCACCGCTGCCCCCTCTACCTCCACTGCCACCCCAGCTCAGTTCACCCAGCCCCCAGCCTCAGCAAGCCCAGGGCCAGCCCCAGGGCCAAGGCAGCCTGTTCAGGCCCAAAGGTAGCCGGACTCCCACCCCCTCCCAGCAGAGCTCCGACCCCCCCAGCCAGCACAGCACCTTGTACAGGCCCCCCAGCAGCCTAGCTCCTGGCTCAAGGGCCCCAATCGCTGGCTTCTCCTCCTTTGTGTGAAAAAAAATGCTGAAAAGGACATGAAAATTTCTGAAAATATCTACCCAACTTATGTTGAAGGAGAACATAGCAACGCGCAGTCGGCTCAATCAAGTCATTAACATCTTCGTTTCTTTCTTTACTTCATTTCCGTGTTCTCTTTAGTCGGCCTGGATACATACGGAACAAGACTACGAAAGTTTTTGATGCACTTTTTTTTTTTTATTATTGTTTAACGTGTGAAAGTGTGCCAGTGTAGAATTTGATTTCTCGCACCAGTTGATAAGATATTCTCTGCGACGACATCTATTCACTTTTATTTTGATATTTGCATGGCTATTTCCAACTTTGTTTTTGTTGTTGTTGCTTTTCTCTGAACACATTCGCTCATCTCTGATTCTGTACAGGTCACAAGAATCTTTGAACACACACACACACATATAAATATATATATATATATATATACATATATATATAGTAGATGTACCTAGAGGACAAAATCAAGTCAATGCAGAGTCTGCATTGAGGGAGACTGAAATAACAATATGATGGAGCCATATTGTAGAAGTGAAAGGACAAGCGTTTGTTTGGACTGGATGAACTGGATGTAAAAACACACACACAAAAAAAAGAAAAGAATAAAAGACAGATGAGGATGTGGAATTCATGCCAAATCGAACAAATTTTAACGTGTTGGCCGGGAGAGTTTTTTTTTTAAAAGCGGACGTTGGCGAAACAATCATGCCTTTCCCATGGGAGCAGCTCTCTGGCCAATAGCACACAAAAACACATGGCGGGGTCAGATGTCAATGACTGTGCTGTGCCTGAAGGATCCTTGCAGATATATGAAATGAGTGTATATCTGTTTAAAAGTGAAAGTGTTGAAGTCTTTTTTTGTGTGTGTGAGTGTGTTACAGTGGATCAAAGATGCCTTGACAGAGAAACACTTATTTATGATATCTGGCACCGGTTGTTCCGGAACTACTCACAAAAAGGTGCCCTTGACTTGCGGGCATCGTAAACGGCTGGCCTCGTGCGACGAGAGCCTTCTTTTAATCCTGACGGACGTGGGCTGTGAATAAATTTGCATACACGACCCATATTTTTTCACCCCTTTTTGCTGGCTCACGTATATACACACACACACACACACACACACACACCAGTCTCGTTCTGCATATGTCTACTGAAATGCTTTGAAATCCAACTGAAGAGTGAAGTAGTCTGGGACGTTCACATGTGGGCACAGCTGCTGGTTCTGCTTTAAATGGTAACAGTGTGATTTTGAAACAAAGAGTTGGGTTTTTTCCTGTTTCCGCCC
This sequence comes from Larimichthys crocea, assembly GCF_000972845.2. Taxonomy (NCBI): domain Eukaryota; kingdom Metazoa; phylum Chordata; class Actinopteri; family Sciaenidae; genus Larimichthys; species Larimichthys crocea. The sequence continues at coordinate 20,512,676 of NC_040026.1, forward strand.
CTGCTGGTATAACTCTTCTCTGTCATCGAACTCTATCACGGGGCAGCGCTTGGGCCTGCGCCAAGACATGATGTCATTGAATTGCCTCACCTCTTCCCCCCCTCCTTTTGTGTAATCAACCACTATGTACTATTCAGGTGTGACTGTACTGTCCCAAATGCTAACGCCTGTGTGTGCGTGTGCCTGTGTGTGCGTGTGTGCATGTGTATGTGCGCGTGTGATGACACTTCTTGTGCGTTAAGCTTTACGGATCATTCACTGTGCGTCTGGTTATAAAGAGATTGTCCCGCAGCAAACTGTAAAACCTGCCTGGAGTTAACGCCACAGAGGGGCTGGCACCGTCCGGCCGCCCTGCCAGGCGCACTCATAACGCTATAGTGAAGACTCAGTGGTGTGTTCCTAGTTTCCATAGTTCCGAAAAAAGAAAAAAGGAAAAAAAATGTCATCTACTTTTTTGCTATATATTTTTTTTTTCTCTTTCCTCTGTGGGGTGATGTCATTGTACGCAACAAAAAGCTTATCATGCAGAATCTGAATGAATATATGATCACAGTACATTTCTGAAATAAATTATTTTTGAATGTTAGCTGTTCTTGGTGCTCAATTGCAAACCGTGAAGGGGAGCCGGGTGAAAGAAACATGAATGCAGGGGGTGGAGAAAATCAGAGTCATAAGCGCTAATGGGGAAATTGAAATCATATGATTATTGTAACCCAGTCTCAAAATGCCACAACCCACATGCTACACCATGGTAGCCACTATTCCCATACATCTAGCGAAGCCATTTCCACTGCGAAACCTTCGCCTCGCCCGTGAACGCCGCTCCATCACAGCGAATAAAACGGCATCAGCACGGGCCGCCGCACAGCAGTAGACTCCTGTTCGGTAATGGAGAAATGGAAGTTACCACTGCTCTGTATCACAAAGTGCAAGTACTGCTTGGGATATAATTAAACCATGATTCAACCCGATCATGTACAATCTGTCTCGTGCATGTGGTGGTGGTGCTATCAGTGGGTAAAATCGGTTGCAGAGGTCAAGTCAGGTATGGTAATGGCTTTAATTGGTATTTGTGTCATGTCGCAAAAAGAACCTTACCATTGTTCATTTGTTTGTGTGTTTATTTATTCATTTAAGGAAGGACGGTGGACGTTAATTCGCATGAGCACTCGAATCCGTCATGCAAATGTCCTAGTGTGTACATTTGCTCCCTGTCAGGTTGATGATGTATCAGAATCACTTTATTGGCCAGGTGTGTGTACACACATGACGAATTTGACTCCAGTTTACTTTGCTCTCAATTGTACATACAGGTACAGACGGTCTAAAAGTACAGTTTAAAAGACGCGACATGACCGGTAGGCGCGGACATGAACATAAAAAACATTAAAAATAACTATATCCATATTTAAAAGAGATATATATGTGTGCATAAATAGAGATATGTGTCTATCTATAGACATTTGTAGGCCGGGTAAACAACTGATGAAAACATGCAAAAGCATATAAGCACAGACAAATAATAAAGCAACGGCGTAAGACAAAGGCACCATAGTCACAAGTGTAAGTGGACAAGATGCTCTGTGTAGAAATGTTTGATGTAAGCACATAGTTGGGGTCTGCGGATGCTAAATTAGTTGATGAAATCCCACCTAACCCTGGTGTTACTCAGAGCAGCAATAAATTGGATGCCACAAAATCCTGTTATCTCGTTACAAATGTCCCCTCCTGACTTTTCCATCTTCCTCTGCGCTCCCCAAATAGCCACAATTCGTCAGCTCATCTGTTCCTTGGTCGACTGAACTGGCTCAGTTGGTCCATAAAAACCCATCAGACTGCGCACAAAGTGATGCCTCCGTGTATTTAAGGCATAAGCAATGTGCTTGAATTTGGAAAAAAAAAAAAGAAAAAGAAGTGACCGAACTAACAGACACGTCCTCGCATGACAGAAGCACATATACGCCGTCAGATGGTGTTGGATGCTAATTGGATCACAGTCAACTTGATCCAGGGCTAACCCACTAAACACACAGGCATGAGAAGAGAGGAGATTAGATGGGGATAGGACAGAACAGGGAATTGGAGCGAGCGCGTCCAGAGTGCTAATCTCTTTTTTTTTTTTTTGAAAACACATGGGAAATTTCCCTCCGACAAAAGCATCACGGACGGGAGGTATTTCACTTGCTAAAATGTTCATTTCCTCCTGTCGCTCTCCCCTCTCTCCCTCAGGAAATGAATGACAGAAAAGAGTGAGCCGGTGGTCCCTGTTAAAAAGGGAGCACAAGGTACTAAATAGCCCTGATGAGCTTTGAGAACCCACAGTAGGAATATTAAAGGCTTCAGACAGAAGGTGTAGTTCAAAGGACTTTGAAACCCTGAATTTAATTGCCTCATTTGTGAGCTTCACTGAGGGTGGTTCGGGGATTTGAAGGGGGATATACTGGCAGTCGGAGAAAGGATACTAATTTGAGAACAGGGGATGTTCCCTGAGTGCCGTTCTAATGTACTGTTTGGTAGATGCTTAAATTTGTCCCTGACGTAATGCGCATCATGGGAAAGAACACAAAAATGTCCGTAGCCGTTTTGGTACGTCCCATTGGCCCAGCCCGGCTTCGCTCTCACTCATTTTCCAATTTGGACGCACACTGTGTGGTTCCACAGTGTGCGGTTCAAGCAAGATCCTCTTAGGCATCTGAGGCAACTGAATATTGTGACATAAATTGTGGAAATTGTTGGATGATGTCATCTTTGGTCACAATTATTTCAATCCCTGCTGGTTTGTCCTGTTGACCACTAGAAACGAGAGTTCCCCCCCGTGTCCCAATTTCTTACTGTAGCCTCTCCAGGCTGCATTACATAACATACAACACAAAGCCACACAAGGAAGCAATAATTGAATGAAGGGGCCCACTTCAGGGAAAATGCACCATCAAAGTTTTGCGTTCCCTCACTGAAGTTCTGACGGACCCAAACAGAGCGTCCTATAAAGCTCTGCACCACTAATTGGCCTGTCATGCAATAATATAAGACCCAACGATATAGGTGGGTGAATGCGGCTTTAACAGACAAGTGGGCGTCAATGGCGTAACAAGAGTTAAAGTTCACACCTGAGGACCAGATGAGTGTCGTAACCACATGGCCTGATTTACTTTGTGTGTGTGCGTGTGAAATAAAAGGCCATTGTTAATGTAATCTGGAAATTGTCAAATACAATTGGAGTAAAGAAACAGCAGTTCTACCTTAATTACCTCCATGGCTGTTATGACTTAGTAATATTATAAATCAATATGCCTGGACCTTTTAATTATAGTAATGGGCTATTCAGCGGTGCATTTGCTGTAAAGCTACAAATCAGAAGTGAGAAGAACATTAACTCTGCTCGCACTGAGCAAACATTTCTATTATTTATGAGTATTTTCAATAAATATGCCATAGGCAGAATGTACAACTACAGCCTCTACATGTTTATAATGTGTAAAAGTTTGCATTTGTGTGTCGACGCATGCACACAATATTAATTTGTAATTAACTTATTCCTATTATTCCAATTCTATTTTCTATCCGAGGATGAAAACCCAATACACGTACAACACAGAGGCGTATGAATTCAATGAATTATTTCACGAGCTGTAATAAAGCAATAACACCGGGTTCAAAGTGAAACACAAACACCCACAGACAGGGCTGGAGGGAAATAAGTTCAGTTTGAGTCCTGCTGATCAGTTTGTGCTGGTTCAAACGCTTGAAAAATATTAAAGATTTAGTTTAGAAAGCATGTCTATCTGGGCTTGAGGGAATAGTTCAAGCATATATGCTTATTTTGTTTTCTTGTGAGGGCTTAGATGAAGCAATACCACTGTTATGTCTCTAAGGTAAATATCAAGAGACATTTAGCGTAGCTTAGCACAAAGACTGGAAACAGAGGGAAACAGCTAGCCTGGCTTTGTCCAAAGGAAACAGGGTTATGTACTATTTCTTGGTTGAGTGCATTGAGGCAACACTGTATGGGTATTTTTAGCAGTTTAGTGCTTACAGTTTCAGTACCACTGTTGTAAATATGGACAACACACACATGTATTTTATGATTATATTGCTGGTGAAACTGCAAGTCAACAACTTTGCTAACGGCCAAATATCAAACAACGCAAGACGTAGCAGTCAGCTTATCTTACTTACTAGTCCGACAGCAAGGAGCCTTTTCTTCCACAAAGCAGCACCCCGAGCCTAAAAACCTCCTCCTCCTAATCCAAAGAGCACAGCTTACAAACTGAGCTAACAGCACCTACAGTCTGCAATAGTTTACTTCACTGTCCCTTTAGGAAACTATGTAAATCACAGAGAGTTGACGCAGATGACAAGATGGGGAAAACCGGAAAACATTTTTCTCCATAAAATACGATGTGGATATTTGATGTAAAGTGTTTTGCACGTTTCACGAGAGACCAGAGCCGGACCGCAGAGTTACATAGCTCAGAAAGAGGCGTGCGGCGATGCAGAGTGCTTAATGTGTTGCAACAAAATGATTTCAGATATGTTGTGGTGGAAAAGTTACACAATTTAAGCTTTTACTTCCTGGGCTCTCGCAAGTTTTTCTTAGACATCATCAAGTTCATGCAGGTGCCAATACGTGACTTTAAGACCTCTTAAAGTCACGTATTGAGTTAAAGTCACTTATTTAGGCCGGCTGTTAACCCCTGTGTCTGGCCCTTTATTCTAGGACTATGCTGAACTAACCAACAATGAATGACTCTGTCCATGCTAAAAATAATTTATATCTAACGTGACATTGTCATTTTGGTAAAAAATATGACTTCAAATTCAAAAGACTGAACAGAATCAGTCTCATGAACTTCAAAATCAAGTACTTGGAAAATATATGTGAGACAACCACCTTCTCACCTGTGTGCCTTGTTTTAATTTATGGACAACTATGTGTGAGGAAGTCGGTCAGACAAAAAGCAGAATTTTTAGTACACAAACCGAAATAGAAATACTTGATCTGATCACATTTTTTTTTTCAACAGTGTTAATACTGAGATTCTGACACCGGTGATTTGAATTAAATGGGTCTTGAGCAAAACAAAAACAAAAAAAATATTTATAGTGAAAATGACAAAAATGGAAATAAATATCAAGCTTTAGCTTGTGTAATTTCTTTTCAAACTCCAAGTGAATAATGACATTTCTCAAATGGCCAAACTATCCCTTTTAAATGTGTGTGTGTGTGTGTGTGTGTGTGTGCGTGTCTTTTGAAGATCTCATTTCATTTCCATTTAGTCTTTTTGGACTTGATAGGGGCCATGGGACTCCCCACCAAGTTGAAGTTCTCTCTCTCTCTCTCCCTTTTGTTATGTTGTTGTGGATAAAAGGCGCTCTGTCCCTTTAAAAAAACAGCAGGAGGTGGTGCTCTCCGACACAGGAGGAGGAGGAGGTGGAGAGGAGAGGAGGAGGAGCAGAGGTGGAGGAGGAGGAGGAGGAGGGCCGGCTGGCTTGGCCGCTTTGTGCGCCACACACAGATGCAAAGTAAACGGACGTTGGAGCGTCAAACAAGGGGACCGTGCTGCTTCTCCTCCCCGCTTTGAGGAAGCTGAATCGGCCGTGGAGGCTTCACCTCCGACTGTCGCTTGCTCGGAAAGTTGAGTGGAATATAAAACCCCGAAACTTCAGCCGTCGCTTTAGGAGCCGTGAAGATAAAAAAAGAAAAGGTAACACTCACTCCGTCATTGAGTTTTTACTTTACTCACACTTTGAAGTCATGATTCAGTCAGTGTGTCATAGTTAACTCTTTGTTTCAGAGGTCAATTAAGAGAATTAGTTAAAAAAAAAAAGCCAAACGGTGTGAAATCTGCATCTCATTTGCATGTCAGATGTGCGCGTGCACAATCAGCGCGAGGCAAGCCTGGCTGCTTGTCCTCATGGACAGACATCAATGAGTCCTCTGGTGTCTCCTGTGTCCTCCATCAAGCATCATGGTGAAGACTGCACATTTCTAAAAAGTCACTGAAGCTTCTGAGAAATGTTTTCCTGGCTCGAACACGTGTTTTATTCTTTGTTTCTTTGTCTGCATCCATCTGGAGAAACTTCTACTTTTTCTGATCTGCTGCTACAAAGAAAGTTGTGCAAACTCAATATGAAAAGATTGCCCAAATATAGATGTCAGATTACCGATCCGATAACATTCCTTATTTTATTGTTTTGGCACAGAGAGCCCGTTTTTGGCTGGAAGTCATTGTGAAACTGATTATGAAATGACATAATTATGTATCATTGGTTTTTAGAGGCCAAAACCACAAGAAGCTGCTGATATAAACGACTCATTAACTGGGTTAAATAACAGTAAACTATTCCCTCCATTAAGAGGGGGAATAGTTTACTCAAGGGCCCCGCAGACCTCAAGACTACAAATCACTTAACTTGTAGATACCCACATAGTGGGAACTGGGTTTGCAGAGTCTGAAATAAGTGTCCCCAATAAGTATTTTCAGCTGTGGGTCAGGGTATGGTTTAATCAGAGCGGGCAGATGGGGCCTTTTTAGAAGCATTGCTTCTCTTCACTGAGAGTTATGTAACATTAATACCTTCCTGTGGGAGCGCCAAACATCGTAAAAATCTTTGGGAATCCACCACGAGCACCTCATCCCTCACGTCCCAGATGTGTCCACCTTGTTCCCAGCGTCATTAGCGAGTAGTTCCTGTTTGTGTTTACAGACCTGGCACTTGCCTCTCATGGCCATCATGCCTGATGAACTTCCACCGCTGCCGTACCTGCCCAGCCTCATTCATCACGCTCTGATTGGAGGCCGTATAACCGCGTGCTTGGCTTTAACTACGCCGGGGCCATAAAGTCTTCAGATTCATTAATTCCTCGCTCATCGTCAGCCCCTCTGTTGTTGTTGTTGTTGTTGTTGTGTCGGCAGTCTGGAGAAAAGAAGGTGGAATATTGACTAACAGGCTGTTGTCTTTGTACCATTGTTGCCCTCTGACCTCCTCCTGCGCTCACAAACACACACACACACAACCACACCCAACAACAACAGCCCCGAGGTCGGTCAGTAGTCATTTTCATGATGACTCATTTAAACACGGCACCGGTTGCTCTGTGATAAAGACGAAATGAGGCAGTCGGGGGAGGAAAAAAGTCCACCTTGAAGTTGTCAGGAAAGATTTAGGCCAAGGTCGGACTCTGCCTGGTCACCGTCACGTCACTTTCTTTAAGCGTTCTCTCGCTTTCCCAGTGTCGAGACACACTTTTCAGCTCCTTATTGTACAGCTTCTTCCAGAGCTGCCAGGCAGATATCTCTCCATCAAGATCCATTGTTACTCCCTTGCAGAGTCAGAGCGTAGGGCGGCATGTGTGTGTGTGTGTGTCATCTCTGACTGTGCCTTTTTTTTTTTTTTTGCAATGGAGGCTATTTCAGTTTGCACTGGAGGGATCCTGATCCTTCTCCTGCTGCTGCGTAGTGAGGAAGCTGGCTACCTGCCCGACTCTTAACTGCGCTGAGGTCATTGCAGTTTTGTGCTGGAAGGAGGGCGTACAGGAGTGTGGGGGTTGGTGGAAGACTCATTTGCACTCTGTTTCTCATGAAAACACCAACTTCAGGCTGTTTCACACGCAGTTTGTTAAAGTTTAGGGCAACTAATTTCCTCGTGAATCAACACCGGGTCTGTATTTTATTGCGTTGCGTGTCTGGACTCCCTGTTATGTTGAAGGTTTAATTTATGGAGTCTAAACTTTTTTTTAGCTTTTTGTTTTATATGAGAGTAGAAACCCAAATTGGTTAACTGGAGTCAGATGTGATGACTTACAGTATATTGCTAAGTTCCTGTTGTTTCCTGTGTCCTAGGAAATGCCTATGTAAATTGTTTAAGGCCTCACCTTTATCCCATGCCCCATAGGAGGCCGATGGGGAATAGTGGGAGAATGTCTTGACATTTGGTCTTAAGCATGGCTTTGCTGCAGTTACTTGGCACACGCAAAAGGTCATATAGTTTGCGGAGAAAAAGGAAAAAACGAAGTGAGGAAATGTTGGTAGTGTGTTTGAGTATGTTGTCTAGAGAAACGGCACAAAGAGGGTCATTTTTTAAAGTCGTCACTATAAATAGATCCACCTCTGAGGCAAATTCAGAACGGCAGCTGTAATTGTCTGAAAATATCACTATTATCACATTTTTGGAAGTGGTTCAGGGATGTACTCCGGCGCTCCAAAAAGTCGTGGAAGCCTTCCCGATTTTCTGCGAAGTATTAATCACTTCAAAAGTGACGGATGTGTAATTTTGTTCAGCTGTTGATACTGGAAAGCATCGAGGCGTGATGTTGAACTCCCCTGAGGAGAGCTGTTTTTTTTTTGTCTCAGACAATTACAGGATTCGCGCCGCCTTGCAAAGAAAGCAGCGAGGCCCCTTTTTGAACTCGAACGAGGAGAAATCACGCTGGGGGAGGTGGCGTGATTGAGTAATCTTTGAACGGATTTTTATACGGAAAAGCAAAATCTGTTGCGTTGAGCTTTTGAACTTTGAACAAGTTTTTGCCCCGTGGTTCCCAACCATTGAGGTTTGAGAGTGATTTATCCTCTTCTTGTTTGATTTGAAAGGTTTTTATAGATTAAATTATCCAGTAATCTACAAGAAACAAACATAGAATTGAGGAAAACCCTACCCTGTTAATCATGTTGCCATCCTTTGGTAGGTAACCACTGGTTTAGTCAAACAAAGCTGTATTATTGCCACCTCATTGTTGTCTTGAAAGTTTCTGTTATACTTTTAGCTTTGTGTGAAGATATCTATTTTAAAATGATCTCATTCTCGGGACCACACATTTTGAGCAGTCAAAAGAGGTCAGCGTTCGCTATTTTTGGGCCAAACCACCTGAAAAATCCATCAACATTCAAGATTCAGCATGAGGCCGTGACCCCGAGAGAGAAACCCTAGCTGATTCTGGCACAGTGACGCCGCAGGCTCTTTACCATTCCATTTAACAACAATATATCACGGCTGTTCCCAGGAAAAAAAGGGGCCACTCTCCCTTTTTTTTTTTTTTGCTTTTGTGAACCAACCCTCATGCACCTGTCACCCTATCGCTCAGATCTGTGTCTGTTGTGGTTACTTTAGTGTAACGTGACCGCTGTGGAGAGAAACAACCAGTTCAACAGGAATCATTTCCCCCATGCGGAGTCATTTTACTCCCTTCTTGAAAACAACGACATCCCTTTGACTCCCATGTGCTTCGATTATAAATTATCCTATAAAAGATTTTCTTTGTTTGAATAGCACAATGTCGTTCCTCTCGGAGCACATGTCATTGTTTAAAGCTGTTAAACCAGTTTGGATGATCATCATCACCCCTGAGGTAAAGATAGTTCCGCTGAAGCCGACCGTGGCCGGCGTCGTGGGTTGTTTTCAGGTTGCGAAAGTTTCGGAAACATCCTGTGTGGTTTCTGTATTAATGCGAGGACACCGCAGAATAATGTCATCTATCATCGGCCGGCACACCTGTCCAACTCCCGTGCTTTGGAATCTGTTATTACAGCTACATAATTGCACAAACATATTTTGGAACATGTGCCATGTCACACCCTTTTGATGTCTTTATCTCAGAGTTTTCTTGAACGCTCTGCTCACCAACTCTGTTGTAGATATTCAATAGTCATAATCATATCGGCTGATACCAAAAATGTTCTCTCGGTGTGGCAGTGTTAAAGAAATCAAGTACTGGAATACCTTAAAAAGTACTTAACGTCCTTTAGTTTCAAAATAATGCTGTTTTATATTTTGAACAGAATTTTTTCCATTATAAGTTAAAACAGACACCTTCTCTGCATCCAGTTTCTTTCTCACCTTGATGAGCCAGTTATCGATATGACAATAATCTGCCAGGGAAGTTTAGATTTAATCCAGCATGGCTTGAAATTGACTTTTATAGCATTTAAGTTTTATGCTGACTGCAGACTCTTCACTCCTCCTAACTGGCTGATAGGAGTGCAGCAAGTGAACAACCGAAACAAAGCTTGGCTGGTCTGTTGTTGGCCACATTTTGGCCACCAAAGTCAGACAACAATGTCTGACTTTGCTCGTTGTTTGTCACCACTCTGGGCGGGCAGTCACCATATTTCAGAGGTCAAGATACTCTAGTAAACAAATACAATTTGTGCCATGCATCGGTTTTCACGATGCACAACTTGAAATGATTAATTCCGATCTCCTAAATGAATTTTTTTACTGAACACTGACTGATGACAGTCGTCTGATCAATCTGGTCATCCCTAATCTCCAAGCCCGAGCTATAAAACAGCCCTGTGAGCTATCAGCAGGGTTATCTGTTGTGCACCTTTTTATACATTTCATTTTCCTTGGAAGCCTGCCCTCTTTGTGCTGATCGAACTTGTTTTTATCAGTTGTTCATAATAGAGACCCGTGTAATAAAATGTTGCCATGATCGATAGTCATAAAAGATATGAGAGTATGACCCATGGACCAGGATTTCCTTGTGCTTCTTTAGAAAACCGTGAAAGTTTCCTTTTAAACTCTGTAAATTTTCATCTCCCTGCGTAATCAAATTCATTAGAAAATATTTTATTGCGCCTACAGTTTGAAGCCGATAACTCCTGGGTTGATGTATATGTATTACTGCTTTATCAGCTGAATTGAGTAAATGAAACTCGGTGGACCTTCCTTTTGCTGTGCTTTTCTGTTCAAATGCTGCTCTATCAGCTCTGCCATCTGTAGCAGTCAAACATTAACCACGTGTGGTTGCATTAAGTTTTCCTCCTCCGCCCTCGGTCGCTGACACAATATCACTTCTAACGGCGGGAGCTGTGATTGTGCAATATATGCTGACTCGACCACGGCTGGGTCATATATTGAAAACACGCGGGTGGCGGCGAGCAGCTGGCCATTCTGATCCAGGCTTTGGCCTGTTTACAGTTCAGCGAGCCCTCATTGTTTAGCGGCTTTCGTTTCGGACACAGAAACAGGTGGTTTCTCTCTCAGGCGTAAAAAACTGAAAAGACAAAAGGAGGACTGTTTGCGTAACCGCGCTCACCTCCGTGCCCACTGGATGACAAATTCATGCCAGGAAACTAGTTCAGGAGCTCGGAGCAGTCACATGAACCACTGTGGGTTCTTATCGTGGTTGTCTGGTGATCCTGTGAGAGTCAGACATCCTCCTGTGCCTGAGCACTCTGGAGGACGTTTCCAGGTCAGCAGTCCCATGCTGTGAATGGACTGTGGTGGAAAGTTACAATACCTCGATAGATAAGCATCACAGGCCTTTGTCTCTTTGTATTAAATGAATCATTGTTGGTTGGTGTCGTTCATGTGGGTCACCTCTAAGCCTCATCTTGTGTTTTCCTCTCTAGGTACATGCGTGTGTTTAGGGTGTGCCAAAAAAGGGTTTGGTTCCCGTCTTTCCTCAGCGTGGCTTTGTTTTTTGTTCTTTCTGTTGTGTCGTACTTTGTGTGCGACATTGTTGGTTCCTCACTCTGCCTGTCGTATGGGAACCGACAGGGTGTGTATCTGAGTGTGCATGTGTTTGTTTGTGAGCTGTGTGTCCATGACTCAGTCTCCTTGATGACCCTTGAACCTGTTTGCGGCGGTCTTCGGCGCATTGACGAACTTCAAACTTACTGTTCACACATTTGCGCACAGCCACAACAAGGCTGCATGTGTGCGCTCCCCCTAATGAAAACTTCATGCTCGCAGACTAAAGTTTCCAGGAAATCAAGAGTTGTTGCTTCATTACCAAATCAAAGCAGCAAACCGAATCAAAGAAAGATGGCTTGCGGTAAGATGAAACTGATGATACTTCAGAGTCTTCCCTGACATAATCAGGTGTTGATTTTTCGAAAGCTCTCAGGCTCTGGGGCTTTTATCATCTGGGCAACAGATCTACAGATTTCAGAAGAGCCATGTGATATATGCGATGTGAAGCTGTGGCTCTTTATGTCGTCCGATGTAATCTGCCTTTGGGTATTTTATTTTGTAGGCTTGGTGGAAGTGGTGGTTGAAAAATACCAAATACCAGTTCCCAGAACCGAGGTGACATTCTTGCCGCATACAAACATTTGACATGTTTCCTTTTATTATTAACAAATCATGACTTATTGATTGATTCATTGATTTTACAGCCATAAATAACAAGCGCTTTGTCCGTTAACTTGGCGCTAACACATAATGGAAATCACCATTAAAGGGCTAATGGATATTAGCATCGCATCGAGCCATTTTACTTCACATGCTTGGTATGAAACAACACGCAAGCTCATAATTAACGGGCATATATTCCCTAAATGAACTAATGGCTGCCACGGGGACCGGCTACAGCGGCCTCAAAGGGTCAAAACTCAAAGGGCAGCACATATGCTGTATGTAATTCTTTTTCATGTATTATTCATAAAGCGGCAGCTTGATGAGCAGGGACTGCTAAATGTAGCAGTTTTGACCACTTAATATGCAGCCACTGATGTGTGTGGAAACATAACTCATCGTACGCAGTCGCTAGAGTATCATGTCGTGTTTAAAAAGGAAGTATGAATTGGAATTCCGCCTTAAATGAAATCACCGTAGCTGCCGTGCACATATTTAGCACGACGGGAGATCGTAGCAGGCGCCCCCTGATCGTCTCTGTCTCAGCGAGCTGAGCCGCCGTAACGTAATCAATCCTTATGTGCTTAGCTGGACATTCCTGAAGAGTCTCACACACACACTCGCTCACAGCAAGCACGTCCTCCTCGCAAACAGCACTAACCGAGTCACAGTGGACGTAGGTAAATCAAGCAGGGACGCCATTATACAACGTGCTTTACGAGCCTTTCGTCTCCGTCCTGGTTCTGGGATCCGTCAGCTTGTCAAACTGTTGTGTATTGCTATCATCAGGTCGGAGTGGCCATGTTTGCGAGCCTCTGCGTGTGTGTGTGTGCTGTTACGTGTCATTAAAGTTAACACCATGGGGGTTTATTAACTCATCTTGTCAGTTAGAGCCCTGAGGCCTTTATAGGCGGTTTGTGTGTGTTTGACTTCAGCGGGGAAGCTGCTGATAAAAGATTAAGAGCCGTTGAGAGGTTGACACAGTGCGGCAAACGGTCACTTATCTGCGAAAACGTCCTGCTGATTTCACCAAAGTTTGTACGTGTGTGTGTGTGTGTCCTGTTTTTGTAGAGCTTTCGATGTCACGCTGGCACCGGCTTATCTCGCTGGTGATTTAGAATATTTCATTCCCTCCAAGGTCTCGTTCTGAGCAACTTGTTAGTGCCTTGTTTTTTTTTCACACTGTCGGAGGAAAAGCAAGCCAGTAAACTATTTGAACTTATTAACTATACCACAAGCCAAGTGTAACATTGGCATCCCTGCAGTAACGGAGCATTTTGCACCCCTCCTGTCTTTTTTAGCACAATCCTCTGTAGAAATTCTGCTTTGTTTTCGCCGTCCAGCAGCTTATTTGGACGGTTAATTCAACCACTTGGCTCCGATCCTGCCCTCTGGTACCGGGCTTTGAATGCTGTCTATTTGTCAGAGACTGATGGGGAGGATTTCAGTGATTAATTAGACATGTACTCTCATGTGCACACACTCACACACACACACCGTACAGTACAATCCCTTCACTGTGGGCGTAATGAGGGTTTTGGGTACGTTTCATGCAGGACCCCGGTGAAAGAACGTCTGTCGCTGTGCTGGCATGACTGAGTGAATCCAATGTGGTGACACCCTCCGCCGCCCCCCTTTGAGGGTGTGTTTCTCTTCGGGTGCCTCCATCTGTGTTTTTTCCTTTCCCCCCTGTGGCCTTGTTGCTTCACATGGGGAATGTTGTGCCCCTTCACATTTGTACTCAGGATATTATTCATACATGGAAAGGAAGCCCCCCCCTCTCCCCAAAAAAACAAACTCTCAGGAGATTAATTTTATGAAATGGCTTATTTTATAATCAGGAAACAGGTTCATTATGTATCCGTTTGGTTTCCAGCCAAGCTCTGTCTTCTCCCGCTCTGGCTGGAGCACAGCATGGCAGCACACCCAGTGTCTGCAACGCTTTGTCCAAATATGCAGGAGCACCACCTTCATAAAAGACCAGGCTTTGACTGCAAACAGAAAAGAAACGTTTTGGAAACCTTCCCCTCGGCTTGCACGTATAAGGATTTGAAAAGATTAGAAATCACTCAGCAGAGTCACGTGGCGATTGCGTTGGGTGTTGCTGGGGGTCATAACGGGAGCTTGTGCAATGCACCAAAAAGGAGATGGATGTCAGAGTCAGACAGGAGGAGGTCTTGCTGGTGGGGCAGTGGGAGGTCGGGTTTTGCTTGTGTGTTTTTTTTCTTTGGGTGGATGGAGGTGTGGCGTTTGCTGCCCTGAGCTCCTGCAGCGCTGTGCGGAGGGCCGGCTCAGGCATGCTGGTTTTATTTGCTCACGTTGAACACGCTGCCCTTAATCCTCCTGTGGTTTTGTTTTCTGCCTGTGCGGCATTAGGCCCCTGGAGGCTGATACACTACGGTTTACACACACATGCACAGAGAGAGCCTGTAGTACTTGGGCAGCAGCCCTGCTGATGTAGGTGGATTTTCCCGGGCCAAGCTGTTTCAATTTGTTTCCCAAAGCCTTGTTATGGGCAGATAAAGAACTTAACATTTCAGGCTGATCAGAACATCTCGCTTCTGTCCAAGGCCAACCTGTTGCATGTTTCAGTGGCCTTTAAGCTGCCATATCGCATAATATCTGGTGAACTGATATAAAAGCCTTGATGCACTTTCCCATAGAGCATAGAACCTGCCAGCATGACACATGTTTCATGTAATGGTGGAAAAACCCACATATGTGGGTGTTTTTACACATGTACCCTCTAATCTGGCTGTTTTTAAGCATTTTTGCACATTATTGAGGACAAACTAAACGTTTTTCTGCAACTTCTCAACGCTTTAGGGGGCAGAGTTTAATTTAATAGCACCCATGTGTTTATAAAAATACAGGTTTGTTGACACTGAAAAAAAAATTGCTAATTAAAGTACTAAGCAGGCCCAGAGGAGACATTTTAATGAAAGAATGTTTTCTTTACACTCAACCTTTTTACCAAAACCCTTCGGTTCCTCTTAAAGTCTGTGTGAAGTAGGAATAAATATGTGTTCTGAGTTTGTCAGACCAAAGAAGAGTCTTATTAACCACCCAGACAAATTTGAGGACAATCAGTCAAGTGGCTGTTTTGAAGCGACTGAAACGTGTCAGATGAGTTCATAAAAATAATTAACTTTGAAACACTCTGAGCTGAGATGAATTCATCTCTGTCTCTCTGCTCAGGCCAGGGTGGCCTCAGCGTGTCATCGAGCCACCCTTTAAGGACCGCCCACAAAATCCTGAGACTGAAAACTGGTGAAAAACTGTTTGAACCTCTAACTCCACATTTCAATTCAGCAACTATTTTCCAACATATTTCATGTGTTTTGAAAGAAATCTCAGAATTGCCTTTACACAGACTTTAAGAACTAATAAACAACACATTGCTACCTGATGAAGCCTTTTATTTTTAATTTGACAAATAAGAACTCAAGAATTTTTAACATCTTCCTCCGCTGAATATAATGAAACTATATAAATAATTCATGAGAATATACTCCACTGAGGAGAGCTGTGCTTAGAGATGCTGTAAATGGCTGGCAAGTGGACTTTGACTCAGGTGAAGAATTCTTTTGCGTCTGCATCTGCCGCCTCCTGTTTTTCCTCCTCTTTAACAGCTGCACTGGTGCAACGTGTAATACAAAGATCGAACACGCTCTGCGGGGCCACTGCTGGTCAAAAACACTGAAATCTATTTTTAATTAGCTTAAATGATGAATCAACTTTGCAAAACAAAGCTGGCCACAATTACCATAATGGGACATTAGGCAGCTGCACAACCCTGTGGACGTTTTAACGCTGCGTTATTGTAAACGTGTTCAGCTGTTCCAGTTGTGTGTTCTGCCTTTGGAGTGCGTTTTTCATCTTAATTTGTCCCCCGGTCAGCTGCATCAGGTCAGTATAGGAGGAGGAGCAGCAGTGCTGTTTATGAAGTGCTGACAGAGCCCTCCAGGTGTGTTCACCTGCGTTGGATGTGTTAAAAGAGCGATCACGGTTCCTAAAAGGCCGAGTGGAAAAAAAAAGGCATGTTCCTCAATACATGGCCGATGAGTCCTCGTCCCTTTGACTGTCTCTGTTCAAGATATTTCTGCCATTTGTCACACGGGGTTAGCCTTCAGGCTGTGTGACCAGATATGAAGCTGGACAGGAAGAACTGGTTCTTTCTGCTACAGAAGAACAAAGGAGTTTCCTGCACATTTTTTTATATATATATACCTCCCACTGGTTCACTTTCCAGGTGCGTTACGCAAAGCAAAGGCCGGGGTTTGTACGCTGCATAGACAGCATATATCCCCGCCTGTTATCTGCGCGGTGAGTCAAGGACAATGAGTAGATGTTGGACTGGAGGGAACTTTGAGGCGTGCGGAAAACACACAGCCGAGTGAGACGAAGGCTTCGCTAATGAGCTCACACCAAGGCTACAGCTACAAGAGATTCATACATAGTCGACGAACACTCCCTATTCTTTTATTTTTAGCATCATTATACTAGTTTTTAGTAGCTATTTAAATGTTTAACAGTTATGTGCTGACAACGGGGCTAGATAAGATGAAAAATAAATGAATTTACAGATGATCATAAGCAAATATGTAATATAATGTGTGTAGTATTGCTGCCTCTGATGCACAGACCGGGTCGATGCCTCCTCTCCCCCCGTGGGAATCAGATATTTAGGCTGTAAGGTCACGGGGGTCTCACAAAGTGAGGCCAAATGAAGTTTGCCGACCTCCTTTGTCACAGTTCAGAACTTTCCATTCTCATGCAAGCCCCATTGATTAATTGATTAGAAGTGTCATAGATGGCATTGGCTGACTCGTATATATTCATTTGCATATCAATGTCGCTGACAATAGAGTCGAACAATGGAGGAGATTCTGGCTAGTTCAAGGTTAAACAATGGAGAGGTCCTCTTACCGCTCACGCAGGCCGTCTCTGTGTTGAAAATTCAGTCTTAAATTGACAACAGAGGACGTGGAGCCAGACTGGGCTAGAGCTTTATGTAAAAATATGTATTTATTTTTCAAAATCACAAAGTGACTACCAACATTTTCGCTTGCCTAAATGAGTTCTGGAATTGGATATGGAAACTACTCTGCTAACAGAAAATCTGAAGTCCTAGAAAAACACCAGCTGAGAGTAACAAGCTTGGCAGTGTTGTGTAAACCACAAATGCTGTGCTGACTCGTTTTGGTACTGATAACATTTTCTTGGTCACCCACACATGAGCTCAACGTCGTCATTGGTAGGAGCTCGTGAAGCATATTGTTAATTAATTATATTCCCCCTTTTTTTATATTCTGTATAAATCAATGAATAACAATAGTTGCGGTGGTATAACCGTTGCGTAATCGCCCTCGTAACTCTCACAAGGATGATTCCAGCTTGTGAATAAATGATAGACATTTTCTCCGTCTCGCTTTTAAAAATTTAAACAGAGTTCAAAAATAAAACAGAAACTGTTGCAGTCAGCGTACGCCCGCTGGTTTAAAGTGACAGTAGCCGAGCTATGATTGGACAAAGCCGAAGTCGGAGCCTCTTTTCCCCCTGCTCGCTGAGTGGAAGGAGAGAAAGTGGCACGGGATAGCCGAGGACTGTACGGCGCCTGTGATCCACGAGATTACAAGAGTGAAACCGTGGCACTGAAGAGCACGGTGGTTGTTATGATGTCATTCCATCAGACTCTGCCAGCGACATAAGACGCTCTTAATCATTCATGGCCCTGTCACCACTCGTCTCAGTTCGAGCTGGAGTCATGTGGCACCCTGAGTGTCTGTTACATAAAGGCTTCGTCAGTGGCTGGCACGACGACTGAGGCAACAGCAAACAAGTTGATACTCATTACCTCTTTGGGCGAATTTAGAGCTCCGACACAAACATTTTAAGCTGTATATGTGTGTGTTTGTTTGAAAGCCACGTCCTAGAACTATGGCTTGTTTAGCTTCGTGAGCATGTAAAGAGAGCTGAGATGAAATGTTACCCCCAGCTGAACTGAGAGCGTGTGTGGTGTCGGCCATACAGGCTAGACTGGAATCCCCAGTCATCAAGTCAAAACCTATGAGCAAACAGAGAGCTATGACTAGGCCTTGATGTTTTTCACTCTGTCTAGACACTAAAGTGAAAGAACTTCTTTTTTTTTCTAATCAGTAAGTAATATATTTTTCTCCCCACATTCAAAAATTCAACAGATTAAAGAACCAGCGAATCATTTAGAACATTTATTTCAATCCACAGTTCCTTCCCCCAAAATAAATAAAGGAAAACGTGAGGTAAGATACTGGAATAGTCCACCTTAAAAAGAGAAATAGCTACCAGTAATAATAATAATAATAATGAAGAAGAAGAGTTGGAGTCAGTTTTTTTGGCAAGTGGCTTTTCATGCCTTCGTGTTAATAAAAAAACAACAAAGTAAGTACTGGCAAGTGAAGAATTATTAATACAAAAAATGCTAATAAAATCTAAAAAAAAAAAACAATGAAATGAAAGAGTTGTGTAATTTTGGGGCAGGAATGTGGGTATGAGTAATCAACTAGGAATGAGCTAAAGTTCACTGTATGAGAATATTTGGATGTTGTATTATCACAAGAAGATTTGAAACCAGTGAAAAGAAAAACAAACTTATTCACTATCTAACAGTTCAACGCTCTCTCTGCAACTGAATACGTCTTCACATTATCCAAATCTGAAAGACAGTGACCTCTGTGGGTTCATTTTCCTCAAGGTAAAAACTGAAGACGACAGACTGGATTTCTTAGGAAAGCATTTTATTAGTAGTACATGTTCTGTTCTCTAGAATAAGATCATATGTGGTATTCAATCCCTGGCATTGGTTTTTGGTGAAAGCGCGGCTAGAACTGCAGAAATGTTCAGTTTTATATGCGCCGCACTAACTTCTTCAGATGTCTTAAATGGTCTCTGGAATGTTATTTTCAAACAGTAGAATGCACACGACACCGCCATTCTTCATGATTTATCTTTTTTTAAAAAGTACTGCAAGGCTAGAACCGAATATGACAGGACTGCCTGCAGGCCCTACTTCATCTTTTGTCATGCCCACAATAATGGGGTCTTGATGATCCTGTGGAGAAAGAGAGAGGGAGAGAGAGTGTGGGGGGTGTGAGGTTTGAAACTATTCCTAACCAAACACCAAAGAGGCCCCCGAAGACATAAAATGGGCCATTTCCTAGAATGACTTAAGGTGTGAGGGTTGCACCTTTTTGATATTTGAACACCCGCTGACACACTTTATGCTGAGGTTGAATGTCTTCAAGTGACAAGGCACATCAAAAGCATTCCCCTTCAGCTATAGCACCGGGGCGATTGTCTTATTGCCCTGCATGTGGCCACCAGGAAGGGCTAATCCCTACGAATGAGCTGATCTCTCCATGTAGGGGATAAAATCTCTCTCTCTGTCTGTCTGTCTGTCTCTGTCTCTGTGTCTCCGGCCGGCTTAGAGACAGGAAGCTGGCCTGGTAGCCCGTGCTCGGCTCTGACGTTGCCATAGAGAAGTACAAAACCGTAGGCAGCGGGGAGGAACGTATCAGTTGACGAGTTGTCTCGAGTGGTCACTCGCATTTTCAGTAGCTTCTCTGTGCATGTGTACTAATTGGCTGCTGCACAGAGTAATAAAGGGTTTAGTTAATGATAGGTCACACCGCATTAATCTAACCACTATGAGTCATCACAGTGGGACTTGGTATTTATTTGCTCGGCGCCATAATCTTATAATTTGGCACCCAGTCGCTGGATAAATAGCTTTTTCGTAACAGTAAGCCCGTGCCAGTCGTCACGTACAAGGGTGTGAACTTGAACTCACAGTAGAACTTGGAAATAAGATTTTCAAGCACGAGTGTTAATGTATTTGCTTCTTTTTGTTGCCGTGGGGACGGTGCATCTCCCCCATTAACACCACCGAAAACACCTGAGGAAATCTTTGAATGAAGTCGTCGTTTTATAGCCGATAAAACTACGGTGGTGGACGGAGTTGAGTTCTCTTCGGGGATGATCACTCTTTTGAAAGAGAGAGGCGAACAAAACAAAAAAAAACAGCAGCAGCTTTTATCATCCGTCAAACCCCCCTCTGTTCCTTCTGCTGCTACAGTTGCCTTTCCTGTTGAATGGCTTCTTGTCAGAGATGCAAATGTTTTCACGGGTGACGTTGCTTTGGAATATTGTTGAGTGAAGCCCCCCATTCATTCACAGTGGGGATACGCATACAGGCCCTAGAGTGTGTGGGATTCAGCTCCGGTTTGAAAGCACAGAGAATTATGGGAATCCTGTCTGTCTAATACAATCGAAAGCCTTGTTAATGTCAGTAACACACGGAGCCGGTGGACTGCAGCGAGCACAGAAGTGGGTGTTTAAACCTCGTCTGCACTCGTTTCTGTCGTGGAGATCATGTTACAAGGCTTGAGTCACTGGTGATTTAGGGATAGTTTGGTTTAAGTACTGAAACGAGACTTATTATCAGCTTATTGAGTCAGAGATAATCGGTGTAAGTACAGGATTGAAGTGGCAAAGCTTTAAATCAAGAGCACATTGCTTCCCTCACATTAAAAAAAAGCCTTTTTGTCTA
The DNA here is from genome assembly GCF_000972845.2 of Larimichthys crocea. Classification (NCBI taxonomy): domain Eukaryota; kingdom Metazoa; phylum Chordata; class Actinopteri; family Sciaenidae; genus Larimichthys; species Larimichthys crocea. Next base: position 20,533,344 of record NC_040026.1, read on the forward strand.
TGACTTGGACATCGGCAGAGCTTATAGTGTTTCCAATTGATGTGAGTTCAGCGACAGAAACAAATATGCTGTTGGAGGTGCTCGAATGTCGCCTCCGAGGCTAGTGGTGGGAACATTAGATCTATTAATGATAGGAGTGTTAGAACAGAATGTAGCAGATCTGGACTTTTTGAACTGTTGTAAGTCAATCCATGCTGGAGAAATGTTGTTCCACTTCATTCTCCACCCCCACCTCCTTCATTCTTTTATTCCTGCCAGCTCGAACTGCTCAGGCTCCCAGTATCCTGTGTCTTGCTGGTTATGTAACAGTCGGAGGCCTAAATGGGAACTAAAGCACAGCAGTGACAGCGGACACTGCAGCCACTTGAGAAACTGAATGTGAAGCAGCCTGTTAGTTGTGTTTTTTGTTTTTTTTTTAAACTCAAGCTTAAATGTACAAGGAGAACTTTTGAATGGCAACTTATTGTGCCGTGGTTTGCGACATCGCTGGGCCGATGTCGCAAACCACTAAGTTTTACTAAGGTTTTACTAAGGTGAAGGTGTGAACTTTGTTCCAGACAGCTTTTTTTCACCATTACATAACACCCACACACATTTCGCTAGTTTAAAACCACTCAAGTGAGGCTTCTTTTTGAAACTTTGGCAACAAAAGTTTCCGTACTTAATGCATATCAGGAAAGAGTGAGTTATGAGGTAGAATGAGGTAGTGGGCGATGACAGATTAATAGAAATAGCTACTTAGAGAAGCATTCAAAGTGGTATTTTACATTTTCATCTGGATAGAAATGGTGTCTTATTATTAATTGCTATGTTTCCACATTGCCCGCCAATGTGCATAGCTAAGTTTGGCTTTAATGATCTCTATTCTTCTTCATAGGGTGATCCAACAGATGAAACCAGAGCTGGAGGACCAGAATGGCTGCACACATTAAACACCTGGAATTATACTTTCTTTGACAAACATCTTATACAACTGCCAAAGAATCCTGGAAGGAACTCTCCTGAACGCCTACAGAACCTAATTGCATTTCTTTCTGTGGATTATAAGTAAGACACTGCCATCATGCCTATTCTCAAGCAGCTGGTGAATAACTCTAACCAGTCGAAACGGAGGTCTCGGGCTGACCTGACCGCCGAGATGATCAGCGCTCCGTTGGGGGACTTTCGCCACACCATGCACGTCGGCAGGGGTGGAGACGCCTTCGGGGACACTTCGTTTCTTAGCACCCGGTCAGGGGAACCTCCGAGGGAGCCGGAGACGAAGCAGGGCTCCCCGGGCCCCAAACCAGGGCTGCTGTCCCGCACCTTCAGAAGCAGCAAGCGCTCTCAATCAGTTAACCGCGGGGATAAGTACGAGTACAACATGATGGCACCTTCTGGTGGCTCATCTAACTATGTGAAAAATGCCATATCCCTGCCTTACCTAAACGATGAGGATACTAACAGAGGACACCAAATGCCGAAGAGCGTTTCCTCTAGCCCCATGAAAAGGCTGACGGAGATCGAGAGCAAGCCGGTGAACGGAGCGGCAGCGATGGCGACTTTGGATGTGGAATTCGACGAGCGAAATTTCGGCGAACTTACAGATTTGCCTCCATCCATGCCGAAGGGAGGCGGAATGAAGCACGCAGAGTCGATGATGTCCTTCCACATTGACTTGGGGCCCTCCATGCTCGGGGATATCTTGAGCGTGATGGAAAAGAAAGGCTGGGAGGAGGACGACCTCGGTTACGAAGAAGGCAAGGGCAGCGAGGGCCGTGCGTCGCCCTCCCACATCCCCCACATAGATGACGAGGACGCGGAGGAGCGGGCACCTGCAAGGCCACCTCGCAGCATGTACCAGCAGAAGGCCATGGTGGATCCCTACACTCCGGAGCTACACACCAGAAACAACCACCACAACCTGGACAGCTGCTCTGTGTCCAGCTCCGGCTCAGCCGTTGAGGAGAAAGCCCAGTACCACATCCACGACGCCGACACGGACAGTGCAAAGTACAGTTCACCACGCGGGGAGGATGACAGAGATTTCACCTTCATGGATGACGACGATGATGAGATTCGAGTGTAGGCTAAACTGGTATCACTACCACGACAGACTCGAGAGACACTAATGGAGAAGACCAGGTGTTGGGAGGCTATCACAAGCTGGGAAAAGCAAGGGAGGGAGTTAGAGGCAGGGCCACATCTGCTTTAAGCTTCTTGTAGATCAATCTAATCTCTGTACACTTTGTTCAACATCATAAATAAAACCAATTAAGCCTTATTCACTGTGCTGTAGCAAGGAGATGTGAGCTGAGTGCAAACAGACCGGCTCACAGTGTGGCACTCTCGGAAGGTTTGGGTTGTTAATTGTTGCACCTTTTTTTTTTTTGCAACATCAAACTCTGAACTCATAATCGGGGAAATTTCAAATACACGCTGCCATGTTCTATCCTCGTCCTTGTCAAAGGTGCACTAACAAAGAGCAGCGAGCCGTTGTTTTAGGACGAACACGAGGTTAGAGAACTGCACCGCAGCTGTCAATCACATGAATATCACATTTGGACACGGAAACGCGAGGTCACGAACGCGGTGTGGATGGGTACTACGGATTCGGTAGAGGTGAAACTCGGATAGCTTTGTAATCCCTGTGTGTGCGCGGGAGTGATCGCACAGCTTCATATGACAATGTTTGGCATAGACACTAAATAGATAAAGTAGTTGATACTTTTTGTCCAAGTCTGACTTTAAGGGGTGATTTCTGCTTTTTTTTTTTGTTCCTCCTTTGATTTTATGTACATACAGTACCCGGAAATTTGGTCTACTCCTGTAGAGCCTGTTGTTGTTTATTGAGTTTGATAGTTCATCGCGTTAGCATCATTTTTGCTGCAAAAGGTCTTAATTCTTTAAATTCGCAGACAGCTGTGATATTTATTCATTCATTTTCAGAAGGGATGGATCATTCTTAATGTGCACTTTTAGGTTGTTTTGATTTTGGGTTTTTTTTTTCTTTTCTTTCCTTATATGTTTTTCTTCTTACAAAAACGTCTTCATGGTACTACAGAGTGAGCCGGCTTCTTCCCGTAGAAGTTTGCCACATGGCACTTAATTATTGGACACTCAGTTGTCTAAGTCACATCACTCCTGCTGTCGCGGTAAGGCTGTATTAGTTGATTTGTGTACATAAAAATGTGAATTGTTAAAAAAACGAGGCCTTTTTGTATTTGTACCGCGTCCTGTGCTCTTTTTTTATTTTAAACGACAGGACAGAAGTGGTGATCGTGGCAAATTACGTGTATCTCTGCATCGTCACATCTCAGTCCACATCATTACCGAGGGTTTTTAGGATTGGCAGGTCAGCGGAAAGACGTGTTTGAAAAGGGAGTTGCTGCAGTAGAGAAAAGCTTACAGGGAAATTAATAATTATGGCTCTATCCGAAAACACACCTCCTCCCTCTGGACACGTGTTCGGGCTCGTCCCCGAGGGAAGAGAAAGGATGTACAAACATGTACACAGTGTTTATTAGAGCGCAGCTATGTAATAGATGGGCATCAGGTATGTCTCGGGGCTAAGAGTGACAGATATTTCCTTAACTGGCCTTGCAAGTGATAATATTCACCTCTTCTGCACAACACAAATCACACAGTAGGAACAGATGATTAAATCAACCGATCATCTGGCCTTTCCCGCTATACTCATTAAATGTGCTGGATTATTGGCCCTCAACCAGCTGGAACTGCTCCAGGAATAGCAGGGTCAGGGACAGACAGGTGGGCCGCGTGTGTTTCGTTGGCTTTGCAAACGCGGACTCACTTGGTTAGGCTCCTCCAGGTTACTTCCCGTTATATAAATAAGGCAGAATAAGAAGGTGTACTTTCCTCTCTGGTATCCATGATTAATGCCTGACCTTTTTTTTTTTTTTTCTTCATTCAGTGTTAGAAAACTAATTGCCACGTTTGACAAATGGGGCCCGCTTTGAATTTCCTGTTGTGGCACCGATGCAGGGGTGTGTACATAGAATCAGGATGCTGTGCCATTCCGCCTCGGGGTCATTGTAATGTTTCGGAAGCGCGTCTACAGGAACAGGTTTGCGAGAAGTTCAGAAATTAAATCGCCAAGTATGTTTCTAACCATATTATGGGGTAACGTTAGCAGGATGTTGTTTTCTTTTCTACCTATGTATAGATATGCAGTATGATTCGAGTCGAGACATCTTTCATTATTTTGTGACGTAAATGGGCCAAACCTTTAAGATGTCTTTTCATTTCTATCAATCCGTTTTGTTTTTTTGTTTAATGTACGGTTTGTGGGTTGTCGTGGGCGGCTGCAATCCTTCATGTCCACCAACAAGAAATGGACAAAACACTCCTTATCTGCCATTGTTCTAATCAAGTCATGTAAATATCATTTGTGCCATCGCTGATTGCAGTAAACGAGCTTTGTTATCGGCGGTGTGACTCTTTTTGGTCATAGCGTGAGAACCAGAAGAATGTTAGTGGCTGTAACACTACATAGAAAACATGTGTAGCCAAATTGTATTTGCAAGTAAAAGAAAAAAAAAACCTTTCACCACTCTGACCCGGGCTGGTGGAATTTGGACGAGAATAAATAGAGAATTATGGGAAAAGTATACTAAATTACTCTGAGATACTTTCTTGTAATTGTCTTAACTTTCTGGCATTTGTCATGTTTCTCTGTGGGTTGTAGGCCAGAATAAACCATAGAAAGGAATTTGCAAATACTTTCAGCCTAAGGTCTGCTTGAAAGTTTCTCTGTGCCCTGACAGAAGTGGTTTGGCGAGTGGCAAAAAAAAGATAAGGGCTGCGAAAAACAACTGGCTCAAAGTTCAGCTGTAGAATGTTTCTTTTTTTTTCATATTCAGTGGCTGTAGTCTTATGCCAAGTATGTACTGTTCTTCTTCTCCCTATTCCTCATTCTGGTTTTACAGTATATTAATATATTTACCTTCCTCACTTTCCTTTCTTTGAAATAACAGCTATATTTTTCAATAAAAGAGAAAGCTGGTAATCTTTAACTTACGGCTCGGCTGCGTTTTTTTTTTTGTTTTTTTTTGTTTAATCTCTTAATAAAGTCTGTCGCAGCAGGAGGCAGAAGTCTTATTCTCGCTTCCAAAATAGGCAGAAAAGAAGCTTCGCTGAAATCTGACCTTCAAGCGAGACCCAAGAATTTTTAGTGAGGGAGCCGCTGAATTCCAGCCACATCCACAGTTTAACAAACACCCACTCGGAGCAGATTATTCTACATAAATAACCCTGAAACGAAAGATAAAAAACATGCTCGACAGATTCCACATCATGAGCAAAGATGAGTCTCGTTAACTAATTAGATCCCTCCAGTTTGACAGCGATCATAGTTTATAGAACATAAATATGCTTTGACATGATATACGGCTTTTAAAGACAACATGTTGACTTTTTTTATATGATCCAAATCATTTTGGGTCTGTGAGGAAACCCATTCAGGATACACGTGCAGATTTTCTCTCTCTAGGTCTCGAGCAGTCGATCGAGTCGATCGTCATCTGAATGCGTGACGACATTACAGTACTACAGGACGAGCTTGAAGAAAGTGTGGAGTCGACAGCTGACAGTAAGATCTTCTAGAATTCACTTCAGGTAAAAAAAATTTGTCTAATTTATTCTTTTTATTGACATTCAGACATAGACATTCATAGCATATACATGATATGAGCATACTTCTTACATCTGTTGTCTGCCTTAAATGCCAAGTTAGTAACAACAATTAAAGCAAACAAAAAAGAGAATTAAAAAAAAGAAATAAAGGAGAACTGTGTACTGGTAGGGAGTGATCTTTCTCATACATCTTGTTACTTGTTTGTGAAAATAAAGTCTGGTCTGTGGGGTGTGACATATTTGACCCAGTTTTCCCAGTAAGATGTAAATCTCTCTCATTTTGTGATTAACAAAAGCTGTTATCTTTTCCATTTTATAAATGTCCATTGTAATATCTGTCCATGTATTTATGGTCGGGCTCTCTGGTGATAGCCATTTCCTGGTGATATTCTTTTTGCAGGCCACCAGCAATATATTCATTAAATGTTTGTCTCTTTTCGGCCATTCCTTAGGTACGAGTCCAAAAAACATAGTCTTACTCTCAAAGGGTATTTCACATTTGAAGATATCCTGTAGGGCATTGCGTATTTCTCTCCAGTAGTTCCTCGGGACAGAGCGGTCCCCAAAAATATGGTAGTGTTTTGCACTTTGATCTCCACAGTTCTTCCAGCATACAGGAGAATTGTTGTCATAGCGAGACTTCTGGGGTGGTGTTATAAAGTACCTAATTAAGCTTTTCTGGCCGAATTCCCTCCACTTTTGCGAGCTAGTACACGTCCCTTGATACTTCCATATTGCCGTCCATTCTTCCTCAGATATATTTATCCCTCCTTCATTCTCCCATTTTATTTTGATATATGAAGTTGAATGTGGTTTCAAATCCATTAGACTCTTATACAGGTATGAGATAATTCTATCGATAGTTTTCCGAGTTATGGCTTTTTATAAACAATTCAATCAGGCGTGTGCTGGTCTTTGTTACATTTTTCATTTTTGTGTCAACATAATGCTGTAACTGTAGATATCGAAAGAAGTCTTGCTTTTCTAATAGATGTGTCCTTTTAAGGGTTTCCAAACTGAGCAATTTTTCATCTTTCATTATACTACATAGGGCTGTTATACCCTTAGCTATCCAGTCCTTGAATCTAGAATCTAATTTATTAGGTGTAAACTCTGCATCATAAGCACACCATTTAATAGCTGTGATTTTGGTCTCGAGTTTATGTTCCTTTATGATATTTTTCCATGTTTTAAGGGTCCATTTCACCCATGGGTTATCAATGTTATTTATGTGGGTTTGTAAATTATCATCAGCTAAAATTGCCTGAACGGGAACGGACAGCACTTTTTCCTCAATGTTTTTCCATTGGGTAACGTAGGACCGCTCTCATTTGCGCTGCAATCTAATAATATCTGAGGTGCGGCAAGCCCCGTCCACCCTTCTGCTTAGCCAGCTGTAAAGTTTTGAGGCGAACCCTTTGTCTTTTACTTTGCCATATATATATCTAGATAGCATTTTATCCCACTCGTTGAATTGATTTAGGTTAATCTCTATTGGCAGGGTTTGAAATAGATGTAAAAATCTTGGCAATATATTCATTTTGATAGTCAATTCTTGAGCTGAGTCTAAAGAAAGGAATTAAGTTCCATCTTGCTTTGTCATCTTTAATTTTTGTATGTAGGGGTAGATAATTCTGTTCAAATAATTTTGTAAGGTCTTTTGGTATGTTGATGCCTAGGTATTTAAAAGACTCTGTTTGCTATGCCAGGGGGTAGTTACTTTTTATTTCTTCTGGTGGGCTCTAATTATATGAAAGTAGCTGAGTTTTGCCTATATTGATTTTGTACTCTGATAATTGGCTGTATCGTTCAATCGATTGCATCAATTTAGGTAAAGAATACGTCGGGTGTCCAAGGTAGACCAAGATGTTGTCCGCGTAACAGGCCAATTTATATTCCACCCCTTTAATAGGGATTCCCTTGATGTCTTTGTTTTGTCTAATGCGTCGAGCTAGTGGTTCCAGATATAGTGCAAAGAGTAACGGTGACCACGTGCAGCCCTGTCCGGTACCCCTTTCTAGCGTAAAACTGTTTGATAAGTATCCATTGATCTCAATCCTAGCGGTAGGTTTGTCGTATAGTGCCTGTATAGTTTTAATAGTTGTATCGTGGAAGCCAAATTTATATAGTACCCTGTAGAGAAAAATCCAATTAACCAAATCAAAGGCTGTTACGACCCGACAGGGCAAAACTAAGTCTAGGGGAATTCAGGGAAGTAACAATTAAAGAAAAGACCCAAAAACAAAGGGATTAACAAAGGACCGACTGCAAGTGCAGGGATTTATTCAAAAACACAAGTTGAACAACGTAAAGTAAAGGCTTCCTCAAACGTCACGATGAGTGCCAGGAACAATCACACGCCACACGCGAAGAACCACTCTCTCCGGGAACACACCACCACGCACCACGAACCACTTGCTGCGGGATCACACACACCACTGAGACACCCGGTAGGCAGTTATAGCCTACTGGCGTTGATCAGTCAATCAGCTGATTGAGGGAGGAGAGAGAAAGGGTGGTACCTGCAATCAAAGCAGAAGACAGCAAGACACACACCCACTACGGCATGTAACAAAGGCTTTTTCAGCGTCTAAGCTTATCACAATGGCTTTGATTTTATTTTTTTGTATATGGTCCATAATATGTAGCGTCTTTCGTATATTGTCTTGGGTTTGGCGTTTCTATATGAAACCCGTCTGATCGTTATGTATTAATATTGGTAGAAACTCTTCTAATTGTTTGGCCACGATGGACGTAAGTAGTTTATAGTCCACATTAAGAACAAAAATTGGCCTAGAAGATCCACAATCTAATATATCTTTGCCTTTTGGTATGGCTGAGATGATTGCCTCCTTCCAGCTAGGTGGTGTTTGTGCCTTGTTTAAAACCCAATTCAATGTGGGAAGTAGAATGGGTATTAGTTCTTTTTTAAAATCTTTATACCACTCTGATGTGTAACCATCGGATCCTGGTGACTTGCTTAATTTAAGCCTACTAATTGCAGCTTTTACTTGTTCTTAAGTTATGTCTGCTGTCATTGTTTGGTTTTGTTCCTCATGTAGAGTGGGTCACTTGAGGTAATTTAACTAGGATTAATTTCGCTCTGCTTAACGAAACTGGATCGGACTCAGGTGTGAACAAGTGACATGCCCCTGAAACCACAGCCTTTTGTAATTTGCAAATAGGAGTGGCACCTGCACCTATTTCAACAGGCATTCTGCGCTGTAGCGTCAGCGGAAGCGTCAGCCCTCCTGGTGTGAAGACCGACTTGGGTAAAGACCAGCGAGTCTACCTGCGCGAGTCCACCGAGGAGGACAAAACTATCCTCCATCTGTCCTACCTATATCACCATGGGTTTCCAGAAGATCGCTGTAGTTTCGACTGCACTGCAGCCACTGGAACATTTTACACCCACCAAAACCTTCTCTGTTGGCCTATGGAACTGCCAATCTGCTGTCAACAAGGTGGACTTTCCCAGCTTATGCCAGCAGTCTATCCCTGGACCTACTGGCCCTCACCGAAACCTGGCTTAAAACAGAAAACACCGCCACTCACTCCTTCTCCCATACCCCCCATCTTTCCAAGCAAAGAGAAGGAACTGGGGTCCTGGTTAACAACAAATGGAACTATGCTCCCCTGCTCCTCAACACCATTTGAACACCATGCAATCAAAGTCATAGCTCCACTCAAATGCTCAGTGATCGTCATCTACCGTCCTCCTGGACCTCTGGGTGACTTCGTCAATGAGTTAGACACACTACTGTCCTCAGTCCCTGAACTTGAGTGCCCGCTGCTGGTCCTCGGTGATTTCAACATCCATCTAGGCAAAGCTAACGCCACAGACTTTCTATCCCTCATCAACTCATTCAACATGCAACTAGTCAGTACTCCCCGAAGTCACAAAAACAGCAATCAACTGGAGCTCATCCTTACCAAAAACTGCAAAACTGATGACATAATGGTCACACCATTACATACCTCAGACCACTTCTTCATCCACTTCATGGTTTCCCTCCCAGAACTACCTACCACCCCTCAACCCATGACCACCTCTCGACACAATCTCCACAACTTGTCTGCCACCCACTTCACCTCAGTCATCGCTACTGCCCTTCCCCCTCCCAACAATTTCTCTCCACTAGATGTCAATGCAATCCTTCAACTTATCGGCTGCCTTCAATACAGTCAATCACAACATACTCCTAACCACACTCGCTAACATGGGCATTACAGGCTCTGCCCACTCCTGGCTCAAGTCCTACCTCGCTGGACGCTCCTTTAATGTGTCTTGGCAAGGTCGTCTGTCATCAACTCATACCCTCTCCACAGGGGTGCCGCAGGGGTCGGTGCCAGGTCCCCTTCTGTTTGACATGTACACCACCTCGCTGTCCCATGTTATCCGCTCACACGGCTTCTCCTACCACTGCTATGCCGATGACACACAGCTATACCTGTCGTTCCAGCCGGACGACACCACGGTCTCCGCACGCATCTCCGCCTGTCTCTCTGATCTGTCGACTTGGATGAAAGACAACCATCTCCAGCTTAATCTGTCAAAAACCGAACTCCTGGTCATCCCTGCCCATGAGTCAATCTGCCATGACTTCAACCTGAAGATTGGTACTGTCACTATTACCCCTAACCATGCTGCTAAAAACCTGGGCGTGGTACTAGATGATCGTCTTTCTCTCTCTGAACACATTTCCTCCATAGCAAGGTCATGTCACTATGCATTGTACAATATTAGAAAAATCAGACCATACCTGACCCAATATGCCACTCAGCTCCTGATTCAAGCTACAGTCAGCTGCCGCCTCAATTATTGCAACTCGCTCTTGGCTGGCCTACCTGCTTGCACGATCAAACCTTTGCAAATGGTCCAGAATGCCGCAGCGCGACTGGTTTTCAATCGACCTAAAAGGTCACGTCCCCACTCTTCAGCGACCTGCACTGGCTGCCTGTAGCTGCCAGAATTAAACACAAAGCTCTGACGCTAGCCTACAAAACCACCTCAGGATCTGCCCCTGCCTATCTCAGCGTCTTACTAAAGGCTCACGTCCCGACCAGGGCGCTACGCTCCGCTCATACAAACCGTCTAGTTGTACCCTCGCCTCCCGCAAAGCGAGGTCACTCTAAACTCTTCTCTGTGGTCGTCCCCAAATGGTGGAATGACCTACCGACGGCTACTAGAACAGCAACATCCCTTTCTACCTTTAAAAAACTTCTAAAAACCTTTCTGTTTCGAGAATGCTTCCCTGCCTAACAAAACTAACAACTATTCTGTGCTCCTTTACACCTTTCTCAAGTTATGTCCTCCTCTGTAAGTCGCTTTGGATAAAAGCGTCTGCTAAATGCAGTGTAATGGAATGGAATGTACTATCTTCATTATTGCCACATTTAGCCTACGTGTGTGTTGTCACTGGGTCTGCATGAGTCAACGTCGTGGCTCACATGTGTGTCAAACTGTGTGTGGCAATCTGAATGTGGGAATGTTATGAAGACAGGAGCTGAACTGTTTCAAATGCCAACTCGAAGAAGAAACCAGAGGGGAAAAATCCTGAGTTGTGTTTGGATCATCATCACTGTTAGTCTGTACAGGCTGAAGTCATCCAACAGTTTTAACTGTCTAGAAGCAATGAAGTATTATAACTAAGTACATTTACTGAGTTTATTTACAAGTACACTTTGAGATACTTGTTTTTTTTTGGCTACATTCCAGGACAGCCTACATTTTACTACACTACATTTTTATGACAGCTATTTTGCATATTAAGATTTTATATACAATACATATCAGGCGGCACAGCGGTGCACTGGTTATAAAGCGAGAAGGTTTCCGGTTTGAACCCCGACTTGGTCTTCCTGTGTGGAGTTTGCATGTTCTCACCGGGTACGCCGTCTTCCTCCCACAGTCCAAAGACGCGCAGGGCAATCAGTGACTCTGAACTGCCCGTATGGATCGGGCAACCTGTCCGGGATGTACAAGGATAAGCGGTGACAGAAAATGAATGGACGGATGAGCATCTCATCTCATAAAAATGATGCATGGTTCCAGATTAAACTACCCAACAGTTTATAGCACTGAATGGAGTCATTCTTTTGCACAGTGAACACTTTTACTTTGATAATATTTTGAATGCAGGACTTTTAAATTGTTGTATTGATACTATTAGTAGTAAAGGATTCAAATGCTTCTCCCAACACTCTTCTAAAGCACTGCTAGGCGAGCTGCTCTTAATGCTGTATAAAAAAGATTTGGCCAGATTTAATGTCGCTTTATTCAAATGAATTTCAAACTTTCTCTTTGTGCTTTGCAAATGACTCTGCAGAACCCAAAAAAAGACAAGCTTAATTACTTAAGCTCTTAAGGAAACAAAAAGAAACTGTGGATATACTATAGGTGTGCTAGTATCGCCATCTAGTGTCACATTTATGTCAATGCAAGTCAAATCCCTGGATTCGTTTTCTGCAGATCCAACATAATAATGTGTTTTTGATCTGAAGTTTGACTAAAATCAAAGTACAGAGGGCTGCTTCTGTTGCCTGGATTGCATATATATTTATATATATGCAATCCAAGGTCCCATAATTATCCTCTAATATTACATTATTGGAATAAGTGGTCTTACGTCCAATCCACTGAAGTTTCCCTGGTGTCCATTCTGCTTTCTGACAGCTGCGAGCTCACATTTCTTCCAGATATATTCCCTTTGGACTCACTTCCATCAGGCTGTGTTGTCGCTTTTGTTGGGTCGGCGTTGGAAAAAAGGATATTCTGCACAAAGCTCAAGCAGATCCGTCAGACAGAGGTTCTGTAAGACAAACATATTCATGGTTTTTGAATCCTCTTTCTCACCTAACGTGTAAGAACAAAACATCTTCCACAATGTGAAAGTGGTCAGGGGAAATTTTCAAATGACCTGCATCATAATACATAACTTTATTTTCTATGAATTTACAGAAATAGTGAGAAAATGGAAGCGTGCGAGAGAATGCCAACTCAGTTCATCATTTTGACTGACTCATCTCAAACACAACCTTTTGACCTTTAATTAAATATAAACATGGAACTAGATGTTACTGTAATATACATCAATGTCAAATAAATACATATATTTTGGTCAGAATAGTACAGTTATTTTTGTTTCTTCTCAGAATCAGCACAGAGATAATCACCCCAATATTTCTTTCTCTTTTTTTTTAATTGTTAGAATATTTGTTTTCCTTCTATATCCTCCAAAACGAAAGCCACCAAATGTTTCCTAATCTCCAACAACACTAATATCCTGTCCTTATGGCTTATCGTTTATATACAAAACAGCAAAAAAAAAAGCATACAAAATGCATCTTGCATGGACGGCTAATAGGATTTCCAGATTGTGCTTTCAGTAATGTCTCGTCTTTGTTTCAGTCTGGAGGAGGACAAATAGCTGGATCAGAACGGTGACTCACTGGGGCGACCACGTGGGACGGTCCTGCTGAAAAATGAATGCGTGTGTGCGGCGCTGCAAATATTTACCCTGATTTTCCTCTTGTGTGATGTTCTCTATCATGCCGCTGCTGCCACAGTTCTTATTCTGTGTCTTGTCGAATAAACCTGGTTATCGGGGAGGACATCGTGTCCATCAAACTGTCATTAATTATCCAGTGATAACTATCATAAAGATTAACTACATACAGTGTGATTTACCAGCCGGTGCAGTTGAGATGGGCCCAATCATTGATGACTAACTGCAAATGGGAGGATGACACAAAGGCTGACAAACACAGTTTTTACTGAGACAGATAAAGTTTTATAGACAAAGCTGTTATGACCCTTCATTGAATTTGTATTAAATTTGTCCTGATCTGCTGGAATCTTAAAATAGAGGAGGAAGACAAAGCTAGAGAGAGAACACCAAAGATGTGAGTCATCGTGACTCGAGTCACTGTTTTCAGAAGTAAATAAATAACTCCAGATTCGACAGAAACACAGAAGTTAAAGACTTGTGACTTCTGTTTTCATTTTATGTTTATAGTTGAAGTATGAACAATCAGATATTGTTTCACACGTGAAGGAAAAACCTGAACTGAACTGCTGAATCTAGAACATGCTCGTCAAAGATTTCTGAGAGCCAACAACAAACTTTATTTCTCATTTAAAGACTCATTTGGGTCAGTAAGTGTCTGTAAAGTCAGGATGCATAATGTTCTCTCACAACTCTGTAGACTGATAATGATTGTTGTAACTTTATGTTTCTGCAAACCACAGATACGTTGAATCTCAATGTTACGTTCAAACGTAGATCGCATTTGACGTTTTTTAACACCACATTAAATGACTGCTGTTAGTTCAATAAGTGTATTTTATGTTTTTGATGTTAAGGTTAGGTCAGATTATGTTTGAGCACAAAAAGCACTTGGCGATGGTTTGGAAACGATCACCTGGTTTTGTTGCCAGAAAAATATCAATATCAATAAAAAAAATTAATGAAATAAAGTCTAGTCCACCTTTACTGTTGCACTTTGTATATGTATGTATTATTACTTGCTTTTTACAGTCTAACAATCATATGTACAGTATTTATTTTTGGTAGTGTTTATGCTGCCCTCCTGTGACAATAAAGATTTATTGAACTGAACCATAAACAATGAACCAGCATCTACGTGAACTGACCTTTAATCCACGTCAGCCTGGACGTGAAGCTTGCAGTCTTGCAGTTGAGACCGTCACCAGTGTATTAATAGACACCTGTATTTATTTAAAGAAACATATGTGAGTGAACACATCATATTTGTATTATTTGTACTTGTTAAATGTTATGATGCAGACAAAATGGTGAAATTTACAATGTCTGTTTATGGCCAGTAGATGGCGCTTTTGTCCAGTGATATTTCTCCATTCCCTGACATTGACTATTGCCTCTTCTAACCAGTACCATGGACATGCCTCAGAGACTCTCACGACATCTTAAACATGACATTATACACGCACGCATGTATGTGTAATTTGTGTTGGCATTACTTTCTGAAGCAGCCAATCACAGCATCAAGAAAGAATGATAAAAGCATCTAATGTGTTCTATTTTTGTTCACCTTCTACTTTCTTTGATGGCCTGATTACTGTGTCAGTGATGTGTAGTTTGAAACACCGGGACAGCTGTTACACCCTCATTATAAATCTCACAAATCACTGTTGCACTAACTTCACATGACCTGGAAAGTCTTTGTGAAAACACTCATGTTCTCACGATGTAGAACAAACGTTTCAAATCCAAAAAGATGAAATGAAACATTCTTTGTGTCCATTTTTTATTTATTTTTTTGTTGGCATTCCTGAAGTTATTTTTTCATTTTTGCTTTTGTTGGAAGCACGCAGACAAGCAAATCCAGGACAAGTCATATTTTTTCCTCAGTGTTTTGATAAGTGTCAGCCGTAATTGTTTGCAGGTGTTAAGATATTATTTTATTGTAGAGGTCATCTTGAAAAAAAACAAGTTTAGATAAACATGGATGCAGATCCTTACTGGAATGTGAATCATGAGTTGTTTAATAAAAGAAATGACCGATGTTTACAACATTTCAACTATTTTACACTTTTATTTTGACTTCTTAAATTTTACTTGGCCAAGGCTGACTTTAACCTGAATCTGGCGCTTGGTGAGCTGTAATTTCGGAGGGTTAGGATTATAGTTCACTGTGTTTCTAGAAGTGTTTCAAGAGGAGAACCTCTTACGTTGAGTCCTTTAATGTAGCGTCACTTAAATGCACCTTTGAACAAACAGTTGAAAATCTCTCGGAGACTCATCAACAATCATTTCTCCCCTTGTTTAGTCTGAGCAGGGGTGTACTCCCTTGTAATCCACCATGTAATCCCTGACAGAAGTATATTCACGAGCAAGAAGTAAAGGAGAATTGTGTGCATTGTGTAATTTATGTGTACACAAACCCATAAAGAAAAAAAAGGTAACGTGCATGTGATTTCTAAACATTATTCTATATGTAGCATGCAGAGGGTGTGATTGCAGCGTGGGCTGAGAAAAAACAAACCAGGTTCAAGCGTAGACCCATCACCGAAGGGTCTGAAGCCAACCACATGCACCTCAAACACTTAAATATTTAGTTTAGTTGAGCTGAGCCAGTCTGAGGCAGCCAATTAATCTTTTCAAATGAGAGAGTGGTCAAACAAACCAAAGACGGGTGCATAATGAAGCCAGCCCCCTTCGTGTGTGCGAGCGTACGCGGAGTTGTGATTGAGCTTTAGTGCAAAGGACATCCAAACAATGAGTACAGGAGGGAGATGTTTTACAGAGGAGACAGCTACAGTTGTTCCTTCAAGTTAGACTTGGAAGATTTGACAGTAAAACAATGTTCTGTTTAGAACTTCCATTCAAATTTTTTTTTGATTTTGAAAGCTGTTTGAAATTATCCATCAAGTCCAAGGTCTGGTACTCATAAATTATAATTAATGACTCTGGCAGGTGTTTTTTTTTTTTCTGCTCAGGCCATCTCAGTTATTTTCAGCTGAGCAAAGCACATTTAGCTGAAAGGATAACAGCCGCGCATTAAGGGCTCACAGTGGAGGACTCTGAAATAACAGAAGTTCGGAAACGGCCCCTTTGTGTAGGTTTGAGTGCTTGGACGACGCCTTTTTTTCTTTTTTTTTCTAGCTCTGGTTCTTTACTGAGCGGGCTTCAAGCTCTGGGAACCCTCAAACAAATGGGAAACCATGATGGAAGTTTGTCCAGGTGGCATAATTAACTGTAGACCTCATGTTTTAACTTCTCTTCATACTTCATGCCACACCACACCCCCCGGTTTTAAAGCTAAAGAATAATAGCAAAAAAGGGACCCACCTTGTTGTCTTGAACCGTAGGTGTTAGCCGTCAACCCTCTTTGTGGTCCAACACAGCATTAATGAATGGAAGTCGATGTATCAGCAAAAAGTGGTCAGGGTCAAGGTCACTGCAGAAACATTTGAGAAACCTACAAAAGAAAGAAAGAAAGGGAAGTCAAGTGAAATTTGCTATTGCCACTATAGCCTACAAGAGTGTTTTGTTGCTAGACACATATAGGGACTATAAGTCAGGATATCTTGGACTCTGCTGCATTGATTCAGGCCACACAACTTCACGAAGGGTCCATCGGACTAACTTTGCGAGTGCCTTCTGTGCTTCCTTTCAAAATAATCTTTGCTAAACAGTGTACAAGAATTTCCTTTGTTGCAACACATTTTCACTTTTTTCTACCTCTTTGTACACAATATTTTTGTTGTTGTTGTAAGAAACTCTTCGACAGGACAATAAAGCCGGTGACATCAATGCAGACACTGGGTCCAGCTTCTACTTGCTTTGTTGTCCCTGGCAACGGCTATCTGTGCAACTACTTGTTCTAAAAGGTAAAAGAAATCTATATCGGTCCACAGCTTTCCTGCTCTCTCTTGAATGTCAGCTCATTTCCATTGTTGTGTGTTCCAGAAGCTGGGAACCTTGAGGTTTTACACAGTATAATTTAATAACTATCACAGACCATTATTTCTCATTACTTATATTTTTGTAATAAGTCTTCTGCTCTCAGTATATAAGAGTGGGAATGACGCAATGCGCTAAACACGCAACTCAGACAGAAATTGGTCTTTGCAACCTTTTTTTTTTTATCTGAATTTTTAAAATAGTTTTAAATAGAACACAAGAAATTCAATGACAGGGATTATACATTTACGAAGATAAGACACCATGAAAAGCAGATGAAAGGTCTTTTAAAAATGAATTTGTTCTATGAAGTCGATTCACAGAAGTATAGACTAGCTGTCAAATGAGTTACATTGTCTGTCGTGGCAGGAAGAAACAAAGTATCACCAGATCAATATTGGGTCACCGAAGGAAGCACGTTCTTTCCCCTGAAAGATAAATACCCACCAGTAAAGGTCATTTGACAACACTGAGCTCTGTTCTGAAGGTGTCCAGAAAAGCATTTTTTTCTTTACAAAGATGGTAGAAAGAAAGCTTTTTTTATTTTAATCCAGATGGTTAGAAGTGTCATTGAGGGTTCTGGAAATACACACAGTAACAGTAGTAAGTGTCCTAATGGACAGCTGGGTTAGTTCTAATGAATAGGGAATCTACAGTTTAACCACCAACACGGACATTTAGGGAGTATATTAAATCAAAAATATGTAGAAGAAGCTTGTTTGGTCACAAATCAAACAGAAGGCTGGTGTAACAACGCCAGTTAAAGTGCAGCTGCTTTGGAAACGTGCCAGTAGGGGTTGCCGCAAACTGTGAGGTTTGAAAAAAACGTCATACAAAGTTCATGTCAAGGGATTCTGTTGGGATCACGTGGGGTAGGAGGTTATTGGAGGCCCATGACGTGAGCGTGGAAGTCTGTTCTTGACCTTAGCAGTATATTCTTCACTTAAAGAAGGCAGAGGTAATCCATTTTTAATAACAAGCAGCTCACTTGATTGTAATCTAAATTTCCATTGAAACGTGTATGTCACAACAGGAATTGTCTTGCCATTAAGTCAACTTTGTGTCTGAGGAAAGCACTAAATTAAATGTCCTGTGCCCGCCTTTTAATGTAATTGATGTAAGAGTTGATGGACGGGTTGGATGAATACTGTTCACAGTTTCTTTGCTTGGACTGAACCCAAACAATAGCAGGGCTCACAGGAAATATAGTGTACATTGTGGCCTTGGATACTTGGTCTGCTCTGGAATGCAAGGAGAAATGCTGGATGTGATTATAATAATGGCACTTGGTAATGTGGTGAGGCCTGGTATGTTGGATATAAAGGCCTGGTTGTAGCCCCTGTTTAAGTAAACACTACAGTGTAAAGCCTTTTGTATTTTCCATGTTCAAGCAACCTTCCAACAAAGGAAATCTTGTGTCTTGGCTTTTAATTGGAACGACTGCTCTTTAGTTTGAAGTGTTTTGTTTTTCAGTGTTTTTGAAACCCTTAAATGCCAGGATAGACCTTCCGCAGTGATATCAAGTGATTAGACAGTGGGTGTTTACACAGAACGGAAGGTTACAGAGCTTCGCCATCACCACTATGACATTACACATCCTGTTGGTTACTATTGAAAAATAAACACACAGTTCCTGTCAGTTTCCTCCTAGTGTTTCCTGCTGTCATTTGAAGGGGGGGGCGTTCAGGCCGACACCCTTCTCTTCCCCCCTTCTGGGATTTAACCTCTCGCAGGGTGGAGAGAGTCAGCTTCCTTCCCCATGAGGAGGCTTGAAGGGAGGAAGAGAGAGGGAGGGTGTAGGGGGGTTAGATGACTACCTCCATCTTTGCCCTGGGAGGTGAGGAGACCCGAGATATTTACAGAAAACACAGGCGTGCCCCGCACATTCTCTCCCTCTGAATGAGAAAAGCTGGGGTGGGGTTGAGAGGGATTTCACAAGGAAAGGCAGGAGGAGGAAATGGACTGGACGCATACTTCACTACTCCATCATCTGCACCTCCCTTTTCCCTTTAGTGTTTATTTTCGAGCAGATGTGCACAGGGATGCATGTGTGGAAGATTCGAGGGGCTACAGTGTTGAAACCCTTCATGGATTCAGAATATCCTCCATGGTCGCATCACGCCCTCCTGTATCCTGATTTGTTCATTAATTCTGGCTCACAACTGCTGAGATACAGCATAGCTACAAGAACCCTTTAGCGTTTCGTGTACACTGCAGAGCGCTCGTTTGGGTTTATCAAATAAAAACCATAATAGTTCAAAAGCGAGCCATTTTTCTGCAAAACCACAAATGAGACGTGAAGGTAAAACGGTCTCTAGTCTGTTTTTTTGCAAAGACCGAAAGTGAAATGCGAGACAGACTGTCGCCGGAATAAAGATTAAGGTGAAGGGTCGAGTGCTGTATGCGCTAAATCAAATTGCCTGAAAGGCCACTATCTCCATTTCACCATAGTTACACTGCAGACATGAGACAGCAACGAAGGAGCATATTGAAATTCCTGAGTCTCACTGCTTAATCTCACACATCTGTGACCTGCCTCTGCATTCTGGAGCCCTGCCCGAGGATTTTGGTCCTCATCGCTACTCTTAGGGATTTCCTGTAGGATGCAGAGTCACTGGGTTTGCTCCAAAAGTCATTCCGTCTAAAAAGGGTGGACCGTCGTCATACCGCATGTGGATGACAAGACCTGAATATACTGTGTGCTACATTGTGGATCTGAAATGTTGACGCCATACTGAAACACTGCAGAGGCGTACGAGCTCAAACAAGTCAAGAAGAGTTATGTGTAAGGCGGCGAATTCTTTCCGATGTCGCCTTATTTTGCATTTTATACATTATATATTACATGTTTATGGGTCCATTCAAAATCCCTAACATTTACTTAACAAACCAAGCAGGCTTTATGTTGACTGACAGCGGTCGCAGCCACTGGCAGATTAATGAACCATTAAGCCAAGCCATTCACAAACCTCCGACTGGCCTTGCTGGTCATGCATCACCAGAAGACTGCCAGCTCATTTGGATGGTTTTCCCAAAGCAATGGAAAAAGGGTAGCGGCAAGTAAATCTTTTTGCTCATTGGAAAGTTGGTGCAGAACGGGAAGTCTAACGAGCATGTGCGGATGGGATGCCTAGAAAGAGTGCAGTCATTGGTGCTGGCTTAAAAAGGGTTCGTAATTCGACTCATGGCAACACTTATGCATGACAGTATTTGACTGATTAACTAGAATAATATGAATAAGGAGTGATAAAGAAGCGGTTTCAACCACAGAGGGATATAGTGTGACGATCGACCTCAATCCTTCTCATTTCCAGGAACCTTTTTTGTCAAGCGTGCGAGTGGCAAAGACGTTTGCACGAGGACCACACACAGCTTGAATCCCACACCTCCACTTTAGGTGAAGGGTTTATTTACACGGGCACCGCGTGCATCCTTCGACTCAAAGAAGGCAAAAACCAAATACATCTGAAAACAATTTCTCTTATGAGCTTTTTTTTAGACTAAGAATCATCTTAGGGGAAAAAAAAGAGAAAGCGACCAGCTCCTCGGTCTGCATGAATGTTTAGCTGACAGCCTCGGCTACAGTAAGACTAATGGCAGAAATTCACCTTCTGTCACATCGCTTCACGTCCCTCGCTTCTAAAAATGTCACTTTGTCTCAGAGTGTGTGAGTATTGATACCCAAGTCCATTTTTCACTCTGCACTTCATTACACAAACACACACATATATATATACAGATTGAAAAACACTGGCTGCAATCTACCTTACATTACGTTTCCACTCACACCGCAATGTCACAATGAGTAATGGACGCCCAAGCAGATTTTGCACTTGTGCTCAAACCTGAGAGAGGTGTTGCTCATACCGACTGCACTGTAGAAGTCTTAAATCTACACCTCTGCACATTCCTGGCGGCGCTGCAGAAGGTCAAAAGGCCACTGATGTCTTGGCTTGGATACATAGCAGCTGTTTTTTTGGAGGAGCGCAGTGAAATCTGTTTGGACGTTGGAACCATATTTATTTGCTCTTCTTAGGCTGTAGTTTCATTTTTCGTAACAAAAACTTGTCTGTGTGTTAAAATACGGCCTAATTAATATCCATCGCGGTGCTCAGAGGCAGTCTGAAGAGAATGTGGAGCAGGACAATAAGCAATTAAAAGATAATATAATGCCCTGGGAGCGGCATCCTTGGTTTTTATTATGTTTTATTAATTGGTACTATAAAAATAATGACTTACCCTGTGGTCAAGCGAAATGGCCTTCATAGTCATAACATTTGTTTCGGCCTTAACAAAGAAGGATCGCAACTTCTTGCGTAACTTGTTTGTTTGGTTTCTTTTAAGAGTTTTAAAGGTTTTTCATTTGGAGAACATTGCATTGTTTCTTCTTCCTTTATATTGTTTCTTCTTCCAACCACCGTTCAGTCAGATTCACCACAGATGCACCTTGTTGGACTGCCATCAATTATTCAATCTGTGACGACCTTCTTTGAATTATTAAAAGATTACAGCACATAAACGTGACATAACCACTGAAAGCAGTTTTTCCTGAGTCCAGAAAAGATCAGTGAACTAAGCTAATAAACAAAAATGGAGGGCGACACTGGCAAGCGAGGCCGTGCTGATTGGAAAATCATGACACCGAAGCATCTGTGAAGCAGTTGCGTGGAAGTATTTTGGATCCCACACCGTGGCAGTCATTGGGATCGCGAACTGGCAACTCGTCCGGGGTGTACCCTGCCCTCTCACACAGTGCCAGCTGGAATTGGCTCCAGCTTCCCTGATAATGATGATATGCTTTTATGGGAACGGATAGGTGGATTATATTCTAATGAATTTAAACGAATTAACGTGTTTGTTTGAATTTGTTTGCTCTATCACTTTGAGGGAGTTACCGATAAGGAGGGACGCACAAAGAGGGAACTTGGTGCTAAAAAGGCTGAAACTACTGAAAGTTGTACACTTCATTTGGCTGACTCTGACTGCTGAGGCATCAGATTAGCTTCAGCTGAACTTTGGAATGCATTTTTGGATTTCGTCTCACGGTGCAGTCGTGCATTTGACAAGCCAGTAGCGACAGGAGGAATGACTACAGTGACCAATTACTCTTTTAAAAAGGACATATGGCGTGTGAGGAAAAATCTGAACCTGTCTTTCAAATTAAGTTGTTCCAGCTAAGTGATAGATGTGACCTATAAACACATCCTGGACTCTGAACTGAGTGATGTGTTTGTGCTTGTGAAGCATATTCTCATGAATCCAGGATGCTGTAAATACACAGCCGGGGTGCGTAAATTATGACGACTCTTACTGTAGCGGTGACCTGCCTGATATCTTGTTGACTGGGTTCCCCTGACACAAGCACATAAGAGCATGATAAATGCAAATACACGCGTGACCACCCTCTTCGTATTATTTGAGCGATGGGCCTCGTGGCTGCAGAAAAAAACCACACAGTGAATTTGGGACATGTTTAGAGGGGTGTATTTATAAATGGCAAGCCCACCCAAGCCTGGCGTGCTTCGGATGCTTTGGGTGTTACCAGAACTGGCACCAATAAAGGCCAGCAGCATTCCTAAAGCTAACAACATTGGACGCAAAAGGAAAAGCCAGGCTTTGGGCAGCATTTCTTTCACCTTCAAAAATAGGTATTGTTTGCAGAAATCTGTTTTCTAGTGGAATCAACAGCCGGGATGTGGAGTTTTCTAGTGGAAACAGTCAGTTGCTGACATTTAAAAAGGGAACGGGTGTGCCTGCCCTGTTGACTGACATTAATATATGTCAGGTCACGAGGGCACCGCCTTCCTCTTTAGCATGTCCAGAAAATAGCTGCCTCTCTCTCTCTCTCTCTCTCTCGTTCACTCTCCCTCTCTCATTTCAAACACAAACACACACATTAGGCAGATCTTGCCTGCCGTCCCCTCTCTTTCCATTCGCCCGTCCACGGTTTCAAATAAAAACATCCACTGTACTTATTTTTAGCGTCGTAACACTTCATCAAAAAAAACGCACACTCTAATGCCCGACAGCAAAACCTGGGGCTTTAATAATATGAAACCACTCATGAAACAGGGGAGAACACAAAGTGGAACAGTGGTCATTGTCTGAGCAGCGATCTGTCTTGTGGGTTTCTTTACGAAGGCCAAAATCTCGTAATAAAATGTCTGCTGACATCACGAAACACTCCGTGTTAGAAGCACTCTGCGAAGACGTATAAATTTTAATTGCTGTTATCCTACAAAAGTAAGAAGCACTGGTGTAAATGTACATGTTCGACAACTCAAAGCACTGAAGCCATCCAATTATGTTTTGGTTGAATGCCCGCGGCTTCGAGTGCAATTCAGGAAACAATATATTTATATATAGATGTATATGTATATGTCATATGCTGCCCGATATTTGAGTATATGTTTGGTTTTATGCACGCGGTTGAGGAATTTGCAAGCTTTCGTGTCAGGAAATTCGAAAAAAATGAGTTTTTTTCTACTTTTGGCTTGAGCAGCAACAGCAGAATAAAGAAGTCATCCATGCTATGAACCTAAAGCAATGCATGTTCATTCATAATACAGCTATAACTCTCTTGAAAGAGATTATGAGATTAGGTCTTGCCCAGATTGCTTCTGTTTTCACTAGCGTGTTGAAAGCGTAATGCGCCCTTAAAAGCAACAATAATTTGCAGAACAATAGCCTTCTATCTTAATCACAGTCGGAGGCAGGAGGGGAGCTTAGTACAGATAAATCACCTCAGTCCAATTAGGGAACAGAGGCATCTTAATTGCCTGCCTCAGCGTTTCTTGCCATCATGTGTCTACCTATGAGGGCGTTCAAACAATGTTTGCCTTTGTTGGAAAGTAGCTTTCCCAGTGAGGAGCGAGCTGCTGGCCTGTCTGCTCCTCATTACTGCTCTAATGATAGACCAGGTAACTCAAGCCCAAATCAAACCTCCGCGTTTGTCTTTACATCTTTCGCCATCTCTCTCTTTTTTTTCCATTCAGCTCACTCATTACCGTCCCTCTACTCCCTTTCTCCTTCCCTATAACGTATACACTCCCTGCTGACATCCTCAGTTTGTCCTCCTTTTTAACTCCTTCTGGGTAAGGGAGACAACAAAAGCAGCCTGTCACGGCGACTTTGCCGTGTGACTTTCAGCCTCAGAGGTGGACTGCCCACATCACCTGCAGTGTCTGAAATAGTCCAAAAGCTACAAGGGGGCAGCAGACAAAAGGAACAGTGTTCCACTCATACCCACAGATGAAATACAGGGGGCAACAGGGAGCGCCTGACACACTCTTTGACAGGATACAGTGCGCTGGAAAATTCAGGATTCTCTCATGTTGGCAATTTGCATCCTCTTTTGCATCCTATTTATACATCTTTCTTGCACAGTTCATGTTTTCTGCTCGATACCCGCCTCATATTCTTTCCCATGCATGACATCCTGCTTTCCACTCCTCACTTTCCCTTAGATTTACAGGTTCATCACCCCTCTCCAGCCAAGGCGGATGCCCTCCACTCTCCTCCCTCATCCCACAGAGAGCATTTTCCAAAAAGCTCTTACAGCCTCTTCCTACTCCTAATGCTCATAGCAGTCACTCCCACGGGATTCTCGTCTGCAGACAGGGGGGGGAGGAGTAATGTTGTAAAATCTTGCGTTGCATCACAGCCGCTTCATTGAACTGCTGTGGCCATGTGCACAAACACCGAAATGACTGTGCGTCCATAGGCATTCACGGGGCCGATTTGCAGTCAATAGATTCTGCAGACTAAGACAATAACAGTAGCCACAGTAGGATGGTGGTATGACACCAATTTGCAAGGTGGGAGAGCGTCGGGTGGGCTCATCATTGTCTCCGCTCGGAGCTGGCAGATAGAAGCGTAGTGGGGGTTTGGATCGGTGAGGCCGTTTAAACCGTGCATGTGACACATAGCGGGTCTTTGTTTGCCTCAGCAGACAGGGGGCACTGGGCCGCTTTGCTGGACGGGGATGCCAGGATAGCAGCGAGTCGTGGCTAATAAACGACACCAAATAAACAGTACAGCAGCACCTCTCTCATACAGGCACAACAGTTATGCAACAGTTCCCCCAGTCTACGGACCTTCTAAGGACAAGAGAAAAGACAACGTGATTTATTCCCCCGTGCAGCCGCTGTGATTGTGATTACTCTCAGGCCACTCAGCCTCACTGTCTGCTTATGAGCAGCCTATGGCGAGAGAGGAGAACAATAATGAGTGTGTGTGTGTCTATCTGTGGTATGGCAATAGTAATCAGTAAACAGTGTGTCCGCAACAAGCAAAAGCATTCAGCAGTGACTAAAGAGCTTTCCTCTCTGGTGCACTGTATGCACCGGCCAGACTTTGCCATTTTGTTTATAGATACAGATTCTATAAACTAACTGCTGCTGAAATATGAAGTGGGTTTTATAATTTGTTTATTCGTTTGTAAAGCACTGCATGAATTGGCACGCTTTATAGTCTTTAATCCAACTAGAAACACCACTGATGGACCGATGAATCACTGCCCCTTCACAGTGTCACGTCAGGTCATCCTGAGACTCATCTCTCTGCAGTTTCTTTAGACACCGATCACATCTGAATTTGTTTCCGTGCCATAAACCTTGTTATGTTTTCACGTTTGTTCAGCGATGCCCTTGTGTTCCCGGTTAGGGATGGGAATCGAGAACCGGTTCCGTGTGTTTCAATTCCATGGAATCGTTTGGCAGTTTATCTAACGATTCTCTTACCGCAAGAAGTTACACATGCAGCTCCAGTTCACGACCTCCTCTACTTGATGCTGATCAAACTGTTTGTTCTCCTTTTTTTCCCAAATGAGAATCGATAAGAGAATCGATAAAGAATCGGAATCGTAAAAATCTTATCAATTCCCATCCCTATTCCCGGTAGAGAATCCGCTTCCAGTTTCTGAGGAATTGCAACTCTAGTTTAAACATTTATTTGTCAGTCTATTTATTGAATTGGACCTTTAAACCTCCTCGTCAACTCACTGTGGTCAACATTTGTGTGGTTGCCAGGTTCAGGTCTATTTGCCTCTGTACGCTATTAGACTTTGTCTGTGTCTGATTAATCTGGTCCAGTCCGGACTGTTGTTTTAACGATACGTTACTTCACCATAACGAGTCTACATAGCCACCAAATTAATGCAGACATCACTGCCGACATGCTAAGTTGGTCATCTGCAGCTGCCCAGGGGAGAGTGTGAAGAGGTTTTCCAACGCGAGGAGGGTGAAATCCAGTCCCGAGTGCAGCTGTGCCCCGCTGTCCTTAACAGCCAGGATCAACTATGTGGGCACGTGACGCCTGTACCGGGTTAACGAAAGGAGAGGGAGAAAGAGACAGGAGGGAGAGAGGGAATAAGGCGGTAACACGCCGAAGGTCTTCCTCCACATCCCACTCTGGTTGGGAGCAACGTGCAGTGTGGTCAGAGGCCTTGGGTGGTCGCCTCAAACGCTGCATGGAAAAAAAAAAAAAAAGTGTATTAAACAAATGAGAGTTCAGCACTGCGACTTGTGTTACACGCAGGGCTCAGAGCAGGAGAGCTGGCAGCACTCGCACAGAGGATTACAGACAGAAGGAGCTGAAACAGTGACAAATGTTTACTGGCGCTAAATATGTTTGGATATCGCAAATTCTTCAGAGTTCAGCCTTGAAGCACAGACAGATAGGGAGTCTTTGTTATTGAGATTGTCTTACACTTGGTCCTCCAAACAAAAGCAAGAAAAGAAAAGAACATGCCACAAAAATGAACTTGAGACTAAATGAGTTATTGTTTTTAATCACAAGTTTGGAATAAAAATGAAATATGTGGTCAGAAAAAAAAAAAAGGCATTTTTACCTCTCGACACTGACCTCTGCCCACAGCTCAACGGGTCTGATCTTTCTTTTTGACCTCACTTTTGCTGACCTTGGCTCCTCCCATTGAGGTCAATGTGCATTCCCAGCTGCTGCGGCCCGTCCTGTCCACACACACACACACACACACACACACACACACACACAAGATGAGGGCGTATAGCTGCCACAGATCCACCAGAGCCATGCAAGGGCTAACGGCACAACCTCACGTGTCGCATACACCTGACATGGCAGCGCAGTACACGCACGCATACCTTAAAAAATCGGCATAATCACGGTTAGAATGGACCGTAATGAGGGTCAGCGCGATACATGTGGGTTGGTGGATTTGACAGAGGCTGACGAAGGTGCCACTTGGAATTCCACGAAGACATTTTTACGGCTCTGCTCTCTGTGTGTGGCGCCCAAATTGGGAATCATGAGGCCATAAATGTCACATGCTCCATTTATGATATCTTGGCATCTCTTGCTGAATGAATGTCACATCACTGACCCACAGTTTGATTCTGATAAACACATCCTACATCCTTTTGGGCCCAGACAAATTTTGTATAACAAAATTAAGAGTTCCCACTGCATCCAACTACAAGGCCGTCTTGCTGCCAGGAAAGATAAATGAATTTCTCTCAAGTCTGCTAAACACTTTGACAATAGCCCCATTCTGCTTTAGTCCAAATTTGGGAAAAGGAGAACAATTTGAAAGCTTGTGAGGAGCTGTCAACCAGATGCCTTTGGCATTTCAGAGGGTGAAGGAGGGCGCAGGGGTTGGAAAATGCCTCTGAACAAAAAAGCCATGGTTTCAAATGCCTTTCTCCGCCTTGTAGCGGTAAATCTGAATCTTCCTTGGCCTTTTGTTTGGCCAGCTCGAGCCACTGGAGAAAAATCCAGACAGGGTGCGTGTGCAAATTAGAGAAAATTCAGTTATTTTTTATGCAAAAATGTGTTTGGTGGTCAAGTGTGCAGTGTATCTTTACACAAGAAAAAAAAGCATCTACAATGGACAATGGCACTATAATCCACTCAAACTGAAGAAACCACAGACCAGTCATTCTTACACTTACATGGGTCATTCTGGGGCTAAATTTCACTTTTTCCACATGCGCGGTGAAGATGACTGACAAAGAAAAAAAACGCCCACATCCTCGTGGTCTAATGAGAAGTTACTAAATGGCAGCAGGGTTACATTGCAAGCAGGGTGTGTCTCTCTCTGAAGACCTAACATGAGAACATGCCTTTGAATCCATCTGATATCTCGCTTGATGCACTCGACCTTTGGCAGTATGTAAAGAGAATGCACGGCGAGGGAATGCTGTAACTGCAGCTGTGTATACTGTATGTTGTATTTATGTGTACTGCATACCTCGTGTCACTATCCGGGACACATGGTTCCAAGATCTTTTTTTTCTTATCTAATTATTAGAAATTAGACTTTATTCATTAAATGTTAGGGGATACACTTGGGTGTGGAGTTTTCAAAGCAGTTGGCAAAACAAAACACAAGAATCTTAAAGAAATGGGCCAAAAAAAAGGACAAAAATTTGCCACAACCTCTCTTGCAGCACCTGCTTCAGCTCACACACTTTGCTGGCAGTAACTCTTGACTGAGTCAATGTTGAAACAACATGCAATAAAAATAATAAAAAGCCGTTACACGGCCAAACTCCAGGCTTTCAAATAAAGACATCAGCAAAAATTTTCAGTAGGACATTCGTGCCAAAGAAGAACAGGAGAGTTGTCCTGCCTCCAGTTTTGATCACGGTAAAGCCTCCCCCCTCTCGGAGACAACGGTGTGTTTGGAAAGGCTGTTAATCGTGTGGCAGAAATGGCCGCAGTCACAGAGTCCATCTGGATCGGAGCAGCTTCAATCCCGGTTCCAAGCCTTGTTCCCATGCTGCCAAGGTCCAGCTGTGCACAGTCTCCCATCAACACTGACAGACACCTCTTTGTGCGAGAGGACATAGTCTACGACCGGCTATAAAAAGGGTACTGAGAGAACTGCAGCAAATGGAACATTTAAAAAGAGATTAAAGGGAATGATGGAAAGGGGGAGACAGTGCCTGAGGGGGGAGAAAAAAAAAGTAAAATGAGGCAAAGGAATCAAGACCCAGACACTAACTTCCTCATTTCTTTCTTATTTTGTCTTTTTGGCTTTGATGCTCGGTGCGGTTCGCACATCAGCCGGCCACATGTTGAACATGCCTCATTTCACACCCTCACTCGCTAAGTGGCACCAACGTGAGGAATTCGGGGTCCTTTCCTCATGATTAAGGCTCTAGATATTCCCCCCTTTGACCATTACGTGCATGATCGTGAGTCATTGTGCAACCATCTGAGGTTTCTATCATTCATGTTCACTTCCTGTCTTGCCTAGATGACAAGCACAAGCTGCATTTTCCCTAATTTGGGGTGGAGGTCTGTGTGTGAGAGCAACACACACGCCCAGGGTGAATAATTCAACTCCTGAGTCAGCACGGAAACATTAGACCTCCCTCCCCTTTATAAGTGTTTGGCCAAAAATAGCTAGAATTACAAGCGCTAGGTCAGTTGTAACCCCAAAGCGCACTGTTAAGTCGATTTAGAGATACTTGGACTACTTTAAAAAACCTCATACATGTGTAAAACAACTTGTAACAAGACTTTAAAATGAGGATTTTCCATGGTTGTTAGGAGACAAATCCAATATGGAGATGACAACAGACCAATGGAGGTGTTAATGGAAAGCAATCATTTGGCTGTTCTGCTCTGTGTAGATACACTGCAGCCAGGAGGGGGTTTCTCTGTGTCAGTAGCAAGGACTCAGCTGATCCAGATGACTCATACCTTCCAACATCGGCGGAGCAGTCAGATTTAAAACATGAAGGACTTTAGAAGTTCCCATTGAGCTACAAGTTAGTAGAGCACTACCTATGCCTGACCAGAGGAGGTGCTATCAAGTAGAAGATGAAAAGGACATCTCCAACATTGGCTTTGTGAATGGTTTGAGCTGAACTGATCATCTCAAAGAATTATTACCTCCTCTACATAAAAGGCACAGAACCACATTTATCTTCATATCTGATAAGGTCTTCATGTTGCATGACTGTATGACGGGCAGAGATTCTGGTCTGTGTTTCCTCTCCAGGCCTTTTCCCCGTCTTTGCCTTGCCCTGTCCTGCCCTGGCTTGCCCTCTCCTCCGCTCTGCTGCGCACCACAAAGTGGCTCCAGTGGAATGTGATGACCACAAACCGGACAAAGCCCTGCATTCATGGCCCCTCGTCCCACTCTGGAAGTTTGCGACTGGGAGCCTTGATCACAGAGTAGGGGGGGGGGGTGGGTGGGTGGCCTGAGTCCATCCACCCCTTCGCCTGTCCTGTCAGACACGCGTTGGCCACCCCTGCGCCACCACATGACTGCCGGCCGCACACCTCTATCTGCTGCGTTTCATTTTCTTCACTGCTTGAACTCATGTTGTAGATACCGCAGATGCCAGTCACGGTTAAAAACCCAGAAACACGTGCCGAGATGAAATGCTTCCCGTTCACTTAATCTTTTCAAAGAGTCGCAATCAAAAGCAGCTCGGGATGTTTTCTGCATCTGCTTCGCTAAGCTTACGAAGGTAGAATATAATTACCTGTGCACTTTGGCGATGAGACAAGTGGGAAGAACGTCGCTTAACAACAAGCATCTATTATACTTGAAGGTAGCGCAGGAGAAGTTCATCCCTTACTGTGGAGAACATCAATGTGTTTGTGCGTATGTCAGCTTCAATGCCGGTTCATAGATAATCACTAGTGACAGGACAGCATAAAAGAAGCATTGCACATACATCATCTGCTGCCTGCCTGATTGTCTGTCCGTCTCCGCTTCCTCTGTCTGAGTATCTCATGCAGTATCTATTTGCCTCCTTTGTGTAGGTAATATAATAGAGCCCGGCACTCAGCCTCAGAGGCTTTTCCACTAAACTTGCACACAGTAGTTACCATGCAACCTCACACAAACATGCACAAGGCATGCAAGCATGTTAATAGGTTCTCATTGCTATGCAACATGAATATTTTTGATAGACATCACATAGTGATACATGTGTGCATACAGTAGCTACATATATGAGCGCACAGTTGCTCTGGTTTAAAAACCTAATAGGACTTTGGGTCTTTATCTTTATTGTCATGGCTCAGAACAATGAAAAACTGTTCAGCTGCATAATAAACCTACCCACAAGACAATGAACCTGCACACACAAAACATGAAGGGTGCCGGCCACTACATGTAATCTCACCACCATCTTAAGAGCTCCATTGTTCTCCAAACTATTAAAAATACATCATGGTGCCAGACCATTGCACTGGGTGTGAGGGTTCTTCATTACATGAAAATGGGTATTTGATTTCGTCTGCTGCCGTAAGTACTCTCAAGCACGAGTATTTATTCATGAGATTTTTAGATTCCACTCTCTCATTTCTACACTGTGAATCACCAATCAGATTTATGTTTTTTTCCACATGAGCAGCGTCATTAATACAGACACAGCAAATTAAACCGGAGCCCCACTGGAGAATCCATTGGCGTGTGCCAATAGAGTCAAGGTCCCACTTCTGTCTCTACAGTTGTTGCACTTCTGCTTGCATTTTTGCTCCACCCAAGCAAGGAATTGCTTAGAAAAGTCAGATTTTATAAGCCCATGTGGCCGAGTTGTGTCAACAACATGCATATTTGGAACCACTGGAAAAATAGAGGCGAAACGTGGGCGAATAATTCCCAATAGGTAGCGGACAGATGCATAATGAGGAGGGTTCTATCATTGGCGACCGATGACGACCCGAGACGAGTCCTGTGATTTCGGAATGTGCCATTACCTCTGTGGGGGGGTTCTCTAATACTGTCATCAGATTTAATGGTTGATTTCCTCTCTTGTGTTCCTCTCCAGGTGTGGCCACCCTCCTCGCAGACCGCTCCATCCACAATTCATGAGAGGAAACTGATGCCACTACAATGGCCTCTGTGCATCTGAACAGAGAAAGAAAGCAAGTCTGGTTCACCCACTGAACTGTGCAGTCAGAAGAGCAAGTAAAGCTCGATGGGACTATCCATTGTATGGTTTTTTTTTAAAAAAAGAGGAAGCTGTGGTGTGGCCGCAGCGCTGGATCAAACAGGAAGCTCGCCAGGTTGACATAAAAAGGGTTGGGCGGTGGATGGGTGTAGGGGGGGTGGTGAAGAAATGAAAACACCAAGGGGAACAAACAAGAACTTGTTCTCGCTGATTGTGAATGTTTAGAAAACACTTCTGACCTCCTCCTCTTTGTGCACTCTCGCCTGATAGGCTGGAGGTCGGCGAGCAGTGAAAAGTGAAGGCTGTGTCACGGCCTTAGTGAGTGTGTGGTGGAGTGGGTGTGTGTTGTTTTCTTGTCGATGTGTTAGTTAACAGACCACGAGTTGCATGTTTCTTCATCAGTCCCTGGGCTGTGGCGCGTTCTCAAATATGACACCAGATGTTGATGCACTAATGAGAAAGATTAGGAAGTGTTTGTTTTGGTGGCGGCGGAAGAGGAGTTCCTCATTAAGGTTGCAAAAGCATCAGTTTCGACTCAAGGATGCCTGTTAGCACTTGTGTTTATATCTCTGTGATCTGTGTAGATTGATACCGAGGGGATTTCGATGTCACAATTTAAAAAAAACCCGACTTGCTTACTTTACGTCTGCGGTTATTAGTTTTTGGCACCCGCCATGTTTGAAGAGTCATCCTGTATTTATGTTGTAAAAGAAAGTACAAGAACATCAATGTGCATTAAGTCTGAGCCAAAGTCCTCTCCCACTTACTGATCGATGAAAGGCTTATTTTTTTCCTCTCCTGTCTAAATGTGAGCGCTCTCCCCGTGTCACATCTCAGCGAAAATGAGAAAAATCCAAAGGGCCGAGCACCTCTGCCAAACCACATAACATAAATTACTGAAATTATGATACTTCTCCTCTCCTGCTTGGGTCACTTTTCATTCCTTTAACTGCTAAGTGGCTACGATACTACATAGGGAATAATCTCTTAGATATTGTCTGTTTCAGGCCAACATTTAATTAAAAAGTTCTTATTTATTGTGTTTTTCATTCCTACGAGCAGTGTAGCCTTCAGTTCAGTGTCACTGTGCTCTAAGTGGAGTGGACAGCGTGCTTGCTCCCTCAGACATTTCCACTATGCAGTAATTCACAACATACTCTCCCACAAGGCAAGAGTATATATAGGCTCCTCTAGCATTTCCCTCACGTTCTTAGGCCAGTTGGGAGATTTACTAGGAAGCACTTCTCCAACGGACACCGGCAGCTCTATCCAGCAGATGAATTTCATACGAGGCTTGGCTTTTCATGCTTTTCGTGAGCGTATTTATAGCGGCTGAGATCAGGGCGGCAGAGGCATGCGGGGTGGCCTTCTTCAACCTGGCCATGTTAAGTGATGCTGAGGCTGCAAGGGGCGGAGCAATGACATGTCATTCCTTTCTAAATCCAAACCTCCATGTTTATGACAATGGTGGGCCCCGGACCACGAGCTGCAAAATAGTGCGCGGAGCGGCCCGTTTGAAGTCCTCGCCTGAAGCGCTGCCCTTTTTAAATAGTGGACACAGAGGAGGTTTCAGGACAAGAAACATGAACCTGCAAGCCGGTCACATAGCCATCATTAGTGAGCGTGAGACAGTACGCAGTCACAAATGGATAGAAGAGATACTGTATATTCACATTTAGAGGCTGATAACATTAAGGCAATCTTTTACTACAGATTCATTGGTATTGGAAAATATCAAATATAAATCACGTTACAAAACATTTTAGATTTTTCTCTAAATTTAAGTTTTTTGTGTATTTTTATTTTGTTTATAGATCATCCATTTCCAGTAATGTTGCTGTTCAGAATCAAATAATTTTATAACTATTGTTAGTTTAGTATTTAATGATGTCATACAGACTAACAATAACGAATTACCTTGAATAAATAATCAATTCTAATTGCTTTAGAAAGACTGAAATTAATTGATTTTCCATCTGTGACATTTTAACTGTTTGTCAATACACCCTTAAATGCTCCTTCCAGCTCTGGTAGCAACACTAGAAGGAAGGTTATTTAAAATTTCAAGGTAACGGGGCCGGTTTAACTAAAACACCACTGACATCAGTGTCTAACAGCGCTTCTTGAGCTTAAGAAAACACCCACATCATGTAAAGTAACTGGTAATTCAGCTGTTATGTAAGTAGCATAGAGAGCTGTAGTAAAGTATAACTAGATAATGAACAGAACATACTTGTAAACACCAACCAATTTAAACCTGTTGGCTAATGTGTGTGTATTCTGTTTGGTCAAAATAAGACCACCTGAGTAACTCCTGGCTACAGCTTTGCTTGTCTCTGTAGTGGAAACCAGGCTATCATCTGTCCAGCCCAACCCCTTCAAAACAGATTAGTGTAAATGATCCTCATTTCCAATGGTAGGTAACACAACACAGATTATTATTCTGTGCTACAGGGGTTTGTGTGGACTCTTCCTGTGGCATGAATCTTTAAACAGGTGACTGTAATCCATACAGATAGCTAGCTTCTTAGGACAAGGGAGAGCTATCCGATGCGACCTGGAGACCAACTGAACTCCTCTGCTTCGAAGACGACGCTCAGATTGCTCAACGTCCGATGAGAAATTTGAAAATGGATTACCTGTTGAGCAAACGTGAGCTGAACTACAACAGTGTTAACCAGAAATATGAATTTGCTTGTTGTTGTTCGACCTTTAATGAAGACCGAAAAGCTATTGCCACGTTAAGTAAGCTCAGGGTTAGGGTTAGGGCAGTCTGTGGTGGTCATATGACAAATGCACAGTATGTAAGGGGGATCATAGCGTCAATGGGTGCTTAAAGAAAATTGAAAAAGTAGAGTGGCCTCATTTTTCTCAGTGTTCCAAGAAACATATCTTCTAGCACACAGGCAATAAAACATGAATAAGAAAAGAAAAATTGCAAAGATAAAACTCTTATCTGCACTTTAGTGGCAGTTCTTCCCTGTATATTTACTCGAACAAAGTAAAAGCACCTGCTCAACATTAATCTGAAAATCCTAGGCAGGGTGTTTCAGTAACCTATGGCAACTGCTTCTGTGTCAACAGAAATCTTGGACAGGGCAACCCAGGACCGTGCACCACCATTGGCTGGCTGAATGAATGACTTGCAAACTTGTCTATCTATTATGCATGCCAGTTTACCTTTAGAGCATTCTTGAGCTCATTTCCAGGTAAGCACAGCTGAGAGGTGGCCTGTCTGTGTCGAGACTCGGAGGAGCCAAAGAAAAGCTCTGTTCAGCTTGGTAAGACATTTATTTTTTCTGTTATGATGCTTGTTTGTCTTTTTAGTTTTGTTTCTTCTACCTTTTGATTCCAATGAGACACACAGAATGTCTTTAAATATACTTAATGAACCCATGAGTTTGGAGTTTTTGCGTTGTAATTAAGGTCTGATCCATTTATCTAAATGTCTTTGATTGGCAAAAGCTAAATAACACATCTGCATTTATATAAACTGAATTTACAAGCCTTAAAATTGAAACTGATATGTAAATACTTTACATTTCCTTGAATATTTTATGCACTAGACTCGGATAACCAGTGGCAGCCTGAGAGGAGGCAGACATGGAGCTAATTGGATCCACTCTAACAGCCACATACGCTCGGCCAAAAACCAGCCACTTTCTCCCCGCCATCTCCACCATGGCATCTAGCTATCGCAACACCCAGCCTGCCTTGGTCATGAATCCCAGTGCCAACCTGTGGAGAACCAACAGCTATTACAAGAGCGGCGGTGTTGTCTCAAACCCCTCCTCCATACAGAGAGAGAATTTAGATATGGTTCGAGCCAAGACCATGTTCTACCCCTCCAACAGGACAGCGCTGACCACCCGCTACACTCCCGAGGACTGGTACAAGTCCAACCAAAGCAACTACAGGGAGTCTGAGTCATCCCGGAAAAGCGCAGAGAGACTGAGAAGAGACGCCGTCAGGTTGATGCAGGATAGGGACCAGCTGACAAGGCGAAGTCAAGAAAATACCAGCAAGAACATTGGTGAGCGCCTCAATGACATTGTCTTCTGGAAGTCTGAGTTGAGCCATGAGATTGACAACATGGTGACAGAGATAGCAGCTCTTACCGAGGTCAAGAGGAGGCTGGAGAGAGCCTTGGCAGAGACTGAGGGGCCCCTTCAGGTGAGGGTGGAAAGAATATGCTGAGTGTGTGTGTTACCTTGAATTTTTCCTCTCTGGTTAGGGAATATCTACAGCTGAAGTTATGTTATTGGAACATTTGGCAGGGAATATTTACATTTCTACAAGGTCAGATTGTATTTGCCTTGAAATCTTAACACCCTTGTCTGGTTCAGTGCACTCTTATTATCATTAATGCATATCATGTCTGCAGGGTGCGTCACTGTATCTGTGGTGAGAAGGTTTTTGACTAGGGTTGCCGGTTTGGTTGTAGCAACAGTATCTGTCTGTTAATTAGGTCAACTCAGAGCGCTGTTAAAATGGCACCGGTCAATTGTGTCACCCAGAGGGAGTCACTATGATCGAGCAGGGGATCTGATGACACCGGCAGTTTGTTAGGCTAAGATCATGTGGCAACAGGTTTTCTTGGAGACTTCTCCAATGCACTATACTGTATACTCATACTGAATACATATTATACCTGTTCAAACGAGTTCCTCACCTGAAACAAAGAAGAAAATGCTGCATTGAGTGTGTACACAACCATCTAAACTTGTTTTAGTCATGATCACTTTGTCAATAGGTGTCTCAAGAGTGTTTGTACCACAGAGAGAAGCGGATGTCAATCGATCTGGTACATGACGATGTAGAGAAAGACCTCATAAAGGTAACAAAAAAGCAACAGTGTGAGTATATGCATGTGTTATTAAACCTGTGAAAAGAATTATAACATATTTTTGCAACAAGGAAGTGGAAGTCATCAAGTCATGTCAAGAAAGAATGAGGCGACATCTGGACAGAGCCATCGCTCAGCTGGCGTGAGTCTGAAAAATCAATCGATAAAAATATTACTAAATGTTTAAAGTTTGACATGTTACATATTCTTTTGTTTCCGTAGGTCGAACCGAGCCGCCCAGCATGAACTAGAAAGAGACATAAGCGATAAAGTGACAGCTCAGAGGATAGATGACAGGTGT
This sequence comes from Larimichthys crocea, assembly GCF_000972845.2. NCBI lineage: Eukaryota > Metazoa > Chordata > Actinopteri > Sciaenidae > Larimichthys > Larimichthys crocea. The sequence goes on from NC_040026.1 coordinate 20,570,475, forward strand.
CACCACCTGAGGAACACGTCAGACGGTATCGGCTACTACAGAGGGATTGAAAGACTGGACCCCTCGTGAGTTTTATGTGATCAAATAACTGTTCTGTTTCATCACATCAAACAGATGCTCACAATTTGTTACGTTAGTTTAAACCAGCTTTGGAGTACTGGGACTGGGCTGTTCAGTTAAATTGTCAATCACAGAGAAGTCTTTGAAAGTCAAATGAAGTAAATACTGAAATTAGGTTTGAGAAGCAATTTGGTCATAAACTGAAGTATTGGACAAATTAAACGTTTGATATTGAAAATTGGAGCTCACCAAAGTTATTACAATTCATACTCAGTGGGACATGAGTGTATGCACCAGATTTCATGGCAATATATTCAAAAATAATAAGGCACTGCACTTCTCAAAACCACAAATGTGAACAACTGAAGAAAGTTGGGATATCACCAATGTCATTAGGTTTCCTATAGGAACCAGGAATCTGTCATGGAAATCCATCAAATAGTAGTTGTATATTTCAGTGTGGACCAAAGTTTTGAACCAGTATTGCCTATCATCTGAAAATGTATGTTCGAAAAAACATATCTTACATCATTCTCTTCCCTCTGTCAGGCTCTCCCTGCCAGACTCATGGAGCAAGTTCACAGACGACAACATCCTGCACTCCCAGAGCGAACGTGCCGCCTCCCACAAGCTCAGGGACGAGATCGAGATCCTGCTGAACACCACGTCCAACGAAATGTGGAACCAGTTCAACAATGTCAACGTAGCCTTCACAAACCGCATATCGGAAACCGCTGATGCTAAAAACAACCTGCAGACACACCTGGCTAAGGTCATCGACTTTCCTTACATGGTCTAACCTCATTTCATGAAAGATAATGTAACGTTTGTCTAACAAGAAGAGCGGTGATGAATCAGAATCTGTTTTTGATTCTAGTTTTTAAAAGTAATGATCTGTTTATCAAAGGTCTGCCTTGATCCAAATGTGTAAAGCATTAGCCTGGAAAAGAGGCAATCACATGGCCCTACGTCAGGGGAAAGGACAAAATCCATTCACTGTTTTGCATCAGTGGGTAACGAAATTTACCACTTATCAGGAAGAGATCATGTGTTTTACCACTCTCTCTTTTCTCCATGCGAGACAGTGCATGTGCTATATACAGCCCCGTCTACAAAAATGATGTACAGATGCAGAATATAAGATTAGATAAATCTTTATTGCCTGTAGGGGACATGTGTCTTGTCTGTATGTTCTCTGCGGAACATTCCTATCAGAAGAGAGGAATGGTAATAGATGCCACCTTCATTATATGCCATATTGTACACTGGAGCCCATTGTTCTGGGGTTAATTGTTGGGGGTTATACACTCTGAATCCACATCAGCTGTTGGATGGGTTTGAACACTGACAGCAGCTGTGATGTGAGGCACACAGTCAATAATAAAGCTCAGTCATTGTCCGTTGTAAGGAGTAGTGATTCGCTGGAATTAAATTACATCAAATGGGTTTGGACAGAGCAGGCCACTGTGCAGGCAGCACTGCTGATTCAAAGCCTGCAACGTGCAGCTTTTTACTTGTTCTAGATTCGCCCATCAGTCGATCCACTGCCGCTGTGTTTTCATGAATGAGACGCTCGGACGTTACTACCGTGATTTAGCAATCAATTGTTATTCTGTATCCATGTTGTGTCCTCACACAGACTCTGCAGGAGATCTTCCAGACAGAGATGCTGATTGACTCTCTGAAGAAGGCCCTCAGAGACAAAGAGTGTCCCCTGAAAGTTGCCCAAACCAGGCTGGAGGAGAGGACCCGTAGGCCCAATGTAGAGCTCTGCAGGGACAACCCACACCACAGGTACTGTAGCTCTGCAACTACCGCTTCTTTGAGTCAAGCCTATTTTTATTATATCAAGTAAGTTCAGTAAGTAAGCTGCTTCTCTTTCTCCTTCTTTAGACTTGTGAGTGAGGTGAGAGAGATCGAAGACACCATCTACAGGCTCCAGGAGAGGCTGATGGAAGCTGAGAACAGCCTGCAGATTCTGGTTAAGACCAAAGTAACTCTGGAGCATGACCTGTCTGTCAAAGCCAACTCACTCTTCCTGGAACAGGAAAAGTGCATGAGCATGCGCAAGAGCTTTCCAAGCATGCCCCGTCTGGTTGGCTTCACCTAAATCAAGTCTTGAAAGGGAACATTGGAGGACCAATATAATTAACTATGACTGACTGTCTTAATGATTTTGGAGTGATTTAGAGGGTGTTGTGGGTGATTCCAGTGTAAGCAAACTTACATACAAAGACTTAACTTTCTTCAAAATTGAATTACAAAGAATTGATTATCTTAATTTTGAGTATTGCATCTGTAATGTTACAAAAATACTAATAAATAAAATGTTGTGATGTCACTGCTATGATGATTATTCACTACATTATTCAATGGCTCCTAATACTGATTACATTTATTTAGCCTCTTATTACAGACATTTTACATCAATGGTTCCCAACCTGGAGGTAATGACCGTTCTCAGGGTGTCTTGTGGGTTAAAACTGAGCGGTCCCAAGATAATTAAAGGGATAATTTAAATATTTTACAAATGTTTGTTTGTTTGTTTTGCCATTTTCTTATGAAATAATGGTTGATTTACCACCCTTGTGTCTTCTTATGAAGGCAGGATTGCACAGTCAGACCAAAAAGTTGGGAACCACTGTTTAAATAGCGCATTCACTGCAAATGACTAATCAATATCCTTAAAAAAATGCTGGAAACTCATGTGTGTGACACCTGAAAGTTATATATCAAAAGCCTTGGTAGTTATCAAAACTAAATCACTGCATATAAAACTCTTACACCGATCGTAAATTCAGGAAATGGTACCTCAACAGTCAAAAGGGAGCTGCCATAACTATGAATCACTTGATATGGTAACAGCGCTCACAGAAATGACATATAACACACATTTTCACTCCATTTCCCAACTGGAAACCCTTAATTTATAATGCAAACCTTAATTTGAATAACATGTACCACGATATGGTGTGGCTATTCATTCAAACCTTCTCACAACCCAATGGAGCACAAACAGTGCTCCTTGTAGCACATGTGACAGTAATCACCAAACAAATAGCCTGGATTAGCCTGTGCAGCATAGCCGTCTCAAAAGCAAAGACAAACACACACGTCTCTGAAGGCTCACTCAGATCTGTCAACTCTAACTGACCTGAATGTCACCTTAGGGGAGCGGTGACAAGCTTCGAGCATACACCCATGGTCAGATTTGTTTTGTGCAAACAGAAATATGGATTGTCTTTACTGTCCTTCTTTAATAGCTGGTGTGGCCCATTACTCATCAACCTCACCCACAGGAGGAGCCGAGCAAATAACTTCTAAGTTATGTATAAAAAAAAAAACCCACACCCATCTCCGAGCTCCATAACACACGATGCTTCCAGTACGGCCTCCTCCTTGATCCCACACATTTAAAGATGTGGAGAGCATCGGTTTCATTTCAATGTGTTTATTCAGTCGACACCACTCAGAGCCTGAACCAACTCTGAACACACATAAACACTATCACACTCCTTAACCCAACCATTTCTGCACTTCCTGCATAACCTTTGGCTTCACCGAGGAATGTAAACTTTGCTTCGAATCGCGAATACTGTTCAACGTCATCTCCACAGTAGTCACCGCGACTCCGGTTGTTAAACTAATCACCATCATCTTGTAGAAGAAGATCACGTCACATTCCAAAAGTTGTAAAACAGAAACTTTAATCACGTTCTCCGCTTTAATTGTTTTCATATCCTTGCTATCTTATAGCAACAGTGGGAAGACAGAATATGTCTCTGTTTGAGACGGTTAGGGTTGAAATTTAGAGACCGACACTGGCTGGAGTGGCATATTAATCAAAGATAAGAGACTCAACCTGGAATCTAAGCTGTGAAGGTTATAAAATCTGGTTTCACCTAAATCTAAAGTAAAAGCATGGCAACATCTCCTGTGTAAACACAGAGTAGTTTCACTACACAGATTCCTAACAGGAGGGAGGGAGTGACCATAGAGATAAACCGGTCCCTGCATGTGTAACTTTGATTTAGGTGTAATGTTTTACAACTGTATTGTAAGTCACAGTCAGAGTGAGCTCTCTCTCTCTCTATCTGACTGTGCAAACAGCATTGTGTTTGACTAAAACCTTCAGGAGCAAGTCAACAGCAGGAGGTCTCTGCCATGGTTTCCTACATGTAAGTGTGTGTATGTCCTGTGCCCAGGCACATTCCTGAGCCCTAGTATTGCAAAGAAAGGCCCCCTGTTGTCTAGCGTACATCAAAAGACTCCCAGCTCTCATCACCTTGTAATTAAACACACTGACAGATAGTAAAGAGTTGAGGGTTCTCCACCGCCTTATCTTTCCCCCCTTTGCTTTCAAACTTCCACTTTTATGGTTCAGAAAGACATGACGGTGGCACACACACACGGAGAGTCGGTTCAGCTAAGTGGAATGAACCCCCTTTTCTCTGTGTCTCATGCTTGGTTTGAGGTTATGGCGCTCTTCTGGATGGGACACAAATAGGCCTTCGTATTTGACCTCCGCTGCCACCCCCGCATATGGGGAATGTACTCTGGAATGCTCCCAGCAGTCCAAACATATTGGCGGTTTATTTTTAACACGTGCTCTTGTTATAGATGCCCTGTGCCCCGTGTTATTTTGTGTTTTTTTTTCTTTTTACATACCGTCCATACTACCATACTAAAGAGCTGATCGCAGATTACTTGAGACTGGTGTCAGTCGTTGCTGGGTTGGTGCTGTAATTACAGACTTGGACTGAGTGTGCATCATTGAAGAAGAAAAGTGGCGTCACGGAGAGTCAAAGTATGCCAGTTTAACAATATATTACCCCATCATGAACACTCGATTTGTACTTTTACTGTTTCTTAATGGACAATCAAATGCTAATCTGCTGGTTACTTGATTGCGTTATTGTTGATTTACTATAATTGTAGCCAGTAGGGGGCAGACTTCTAGAACAGACACACAGCCTTAACATATTATGAAATGCCTGCTGATACATCCAGTTGAAACATAACAACATCATCATTCTACAGTAATCGTAGTTCTGGCAAACTGAAGAAGTTCAATATTAGCTCGTCTTTTAGCTCCGTTTTGGTCTCCCCCAACCTCTTTAGAAAAATCTGGCTCTTTATGTTTTTAGCTGCTTGATTTTCTACTCCAGCTGTTTGTTGTTGCGCAGGTAGCAAACACTGGGTTCATTTGAGGTAGCTTCCCAGTGCTTGATAGAGGTTAATGTCAACCATATAAGTCCAATGGGTGTGAAATGAAACCAATTTGGAAGTGTCAAAAACTGCAGTTCCTTCGGCAACCACTTGAGGCTGGCTACAGAAGTCCCCATGTTAAAATACCCAACAGGTTTACAGCCTGGTACAAAAAAGGTTTTGCACTGAAGCTGAAGTTCTATATAACTAGTCTGTTTATATTATATTAAGGCTTAAAGTTATGCATAATTAAGCATTTGAGCACTTTGATTGACAGGTGGGTGCCATTACAAGTAGCTTTAGCCCACCACAGCTCCACCCATGATCCAACATCTGCCAAATTTTATTAGTGGGACGCGGCGGTGTCAGGAATGCCAACATGTTGGTGGTAAGACACTTTTAAATTTCACAACGGCTCCAAATGTTTGTTAAGCTGTCAGTCATCATGTAGCCGACTTTTCAAATCAGCTGAAATCAAATTTCAAAAAGCTATTTTGAAAAGTTTTGCACAGGTGATTCTCTCCTTTCCGAATTATTTGACATTCTTCGGGGAGATGATCCCTTATTACATGGCTGCAACATAACATAAATAAATAATAGTAATAATAGTAACAGAAAATACTCAATTACAATGTTTGCTTATGTAAGTGGAGTGTGAATGTACAAATGTTTGCCACAATCATAGACTTGAATATAAATGTAGGTAACATGTAAGAGACTGGATGTAAGTAACAAATGAATCATAAGTGTTGGAAAACTACCCACATTACCTAGAAATGCTGCCACGCTTTAACTGGAATACCCTGTTTAAATCCTCCTTTTACGTCATCTCAAACTGAACTCTGAACATTCATGGGAACTAGCTCTTCCTGCAGCTTTTGGATCTGGGCCAGAATTCTCAAGTTTTCTCAAGAGGCTCTTTAGCGCGCTCCATCATTGTGCTGTAAAGAAGTCCGTCAATTACTGCAAACGTGGATAAAACAACAAAAGAAGACTCAACTGGAAACCCGTTGAGTAATCGCTCTGGTAACAGTTACACGTTAGAGAGACAGGAAGCAAGAGACAGACTGATAAGCCGCGTAATATTCAGTGTGGTTTTTCCATACCAACTGCCAACCTCGCGTATGGCGGCTCTGTGGTTGAGTCTGCTGATCCTCACATGAGAAATCTTTACCTCCCTAAACTTTTTAATAGTCTATCAACGTTATTCTCCCAGCATTCTGCACATAACTGGGCCTCCAACTCAGGGAGTCACGATAAGCCAGATAAGCCCAACTGCTAACCAAAGTTCAGAGATCAACCACGGAGGGCCTGGTACGTGCAGTACAAAGTACAGAAGACGAGGACTGGAATTCAGGATCAATCCATAAAGATTGATCTTGTCATTCTCGATAGAAAGAGGAATGGGTACAGCGACACGGAGGTCAAGATACAGTACTGCAGTCTTTCCTGCTGAATCATAGTGGCGTGAGGATGAGTTATGCACTCTAGTCTGGCTTGAAGCCACATTTATTAGATTTTTTTATTTTATTTCTTTATCCGGAACCAAGGGAACAAGCACAGTGGGTATGAGACACAAAGCTGGCTCCATTCGGCACGGCATGCATTCGAATGAGGAGGAAACGGGTCAAGAGTTCCACATTTTCATGGACGATGACCTCATGCCCATAGCACACATCTGCCACGTCTGTCACCATTTGCAAATCGAATGACACAGCATAATGTGCGAGTCATGACCGTATGATTTTAGGAGCGTCAGATGACACGGGGCTTTACATTTCATCGCCAGAGATTGGTTAAGAGCTTCGTTTCGAAACGAGCTATGAAATTATGCAATCATTAATGTTTCCACAAATAGCTTGAGGACAGTGTGACTAATTTGAGATTTCATGGATTTACCATGTTTGTACCGACTATGATATGGTTTTAAAGTGAAACCCTTTATGTTCCAGTGGCTACTTTTCATTAATATCTTGTCAAACTGAAGTCTCGTTTGAACCTGACCCACGGACGAGGCTGCCTGTACTCACATCACAGGCGATCTGTTGTGTGTTTAATGTATTTTAAAGGGCCCGGTCTCGGTTTACCTCTTTGTTGTCATCACTCGGTGTCCAGCCTGATTAAAGTGTGATGACAAGACAAGGGTTTTGAGTGGCTTAAAACTTATCGACACACAAACAAACAGGCTCTCATCTCTCTGTCAGCCAGTCTGTCTCCCACGTTTCCTCCTTCTTTGTGTCCATCTTTGTTCAGCTTTCACTCCTAACCACACCAAGTATTTGCCATGAGTAGAATTGCAGCATCTTGCATCTATGTATGTATGAGTTTGTTTGAAAATTGCTGAGCCTGGTCTATAAACAGTTAGGTAAGACAGAGGAGTCCAATGTGATTCAAAAGAGGGGCAGTCCGACTCCGACACGGCTCCAGTAGGAGGGGAGCTATTAAACTTCTGTAACTCAGTGGTCCGACAGACAGCAACACTTCACATGCTGACGACAGGACACGAGGACTGACCCCCACCTTTGACCGACAGCTGCCAACAACCCGAGACACAAAAGACGAAGGCTCGTGATACAGACAGGCCTTCCTCTCTGACCTGTGTGAGGGGCATCAGCTGGATCCCACTGTCTCAAAGTCTAGCCCTGAGAAATATCTGCTGAGAGTGAGTATGAGACGTTTATTCATCACAGCTAATGGATTGCGGGTTTGAGCCAAGATAAGTGAAATTGCATAATGCAATCAAGTGAAAGTAGGCGGCCTGTCACATTGTTTTAAAATCAACTAGAATGGAATTTAATCGAGTCGAAGGAAAGGCCCCATCTTTGGTGATGTCATTACAATTATTATTTTACAAATCCTATATGAATTCTTTTCATAGCCGCATCTGTTTTAACACTTTTCTCCGTGTTGGTATGTGGATGGAGTTACTGTAACTCAATCACGTCTACTCTCCACATCCATGCCCCCTCCCCCCCTCCCTGGCTGAGGTCCTATCTACGGTATCGGCATGCACTCTCACTGTCTGCCGCGCTAAACGTGAAGATAAGTCGTACCGTTTTAACGACGGAGGTGAAATGTTAGACGCCGTTCCAGATACGACCATAATTCAGTATCACGGTCTGAATGTTTGTTATGCGGCTCTCCCCAGAGAGTTTGGCTTCTACCCCGGCTTCACAAACACAGTAAACTTAACACTCCCGTGTCCCTCCCGGGCCCACTAATTGTCAGTCTTTTACAAACATTGACATATAAGGGATGGGAATGGGGAGCATGGCCTGCACAGCTACTCCACAGTTTGAGCAAGGGTTTTCCTCTATAAGTTACTTTACTGTTTACTAGTTCACAGCTCATATGATCAGAGCTGAGGCCTGACGATTCAGTCAACAAGCAGGGTTACTCTGGGTTAAACACACAACAGATATCTCCTGCAAACAAAAGCGCAATCATATCTGACAAAGAGCTACTTCTCTGCAGCTCAGCCTCAAGAATGTCACGGTCTTTGAGTGAGAGCTTTGTGGTGCTGCTCGGTAATCAGAGCAGCACTTCACGGCTGTGATCTGCTCTTGTAACCGGTAACCCTTCTTTCATGTCTGCGTCGTGGACACGAGCGCACGCAGAAAGGCCTCCGTGTGAGAAAACACATGCAGAGGCATCCTGGAAGTGTGAGCTAAGTGGTGAAGAATAGACTGGACGTTGACAGGGGTTATCTGAGGTCGGACAGCTCCTGAGCTCCTCTACTGGCCTGTTAGTGTGGAAGAAAACGCCCGATTTATGACGTGCCGTCCGTCAAGGAACCCCAGTGAAATCAGTTTTTGACATTTTGCAGAAGTAGGAGTCTATTTTCGACGGCGTATGAACTTCAAATGTCCAGTGTTATGCCATAAAGTTCATACTATATTTGAAATTATGCCTGTAACATACATCAGCTAAATCATCACTGATAGCAGACTCCGGTAGTCTTGAATCTCTCAACTTCACACAGAAGAAGAACCAGAGGGAGGTCGAGATAAGGAATATTTACGGTTTTGACCACTCCCTGTATACATGCCCTGGAATTCCATTCATTGCAACACCCATATTTACAGTAAGAGACTAACCTTGGTGCATTCTTTTACATAGGCTACACATTAACAAAAGGGTCTGCAGAGTCTGTTCAGGGTGAAACGCCATCTCACTCCCACTGGAAATGAGTCATGTCAAACAGAGGAGAGCCCCAGATGCTATCTCTCACTGGTGGGCATACCCATCCACACTTTCACACATACTGTGAGTCACGAGGCTGACTGCAAGGGCTAGCGGAGGGAAAAGACCCACGCTCTGACACATTACAACAATGTTTGTGTTTGTAATTGCCAAGGCAACGGAAAGCTGAGTGTACAGGGAAATGTCTGATTGTAGAAAAAGTTCAAATTACCTTAATCTTACTGTACTACAAGCACAAAAGCAATCAAATCCATGGACGGCCCAGTGAAAATATGGGCACATAAGGGCATAAGCGCCACTCAAATATGCTCTTATCTAATAATATCTACCCAAACTCTATCAAAAAGATCATTTACATTGTATGCTGGGTGTGTTTCTGATCAATATATCTGCAGATTTTATATTAACTGAGCAAGAACAGCCAAAACAGTGGATTTCCAAAGTCCATCATAATTTGTAATAACTGAAATAAAAGCTATCAAACAGTCTGAGAGAAGAATCCAAAACCCTCGAAAGCAGATAGCTGCCTTTCGTTACCACGACAGCCAAACAATAATCAGTCAGGTCACTACACACACACTACTGTAAGGCAGTAACTAAGGCAACCCATGCGCTATTACGCATGGAGCGTCTATATTGGGAACCCTGGCTGCGGACCAGAGGGTCACTCCATGACGCAGCGACGCACGCAGGGCGTTGTTCTTCCATAATGAGACACTTTATAACAGAACGTCAGCCCCCCTGGCATCAATCTAGTCTGAGAGCGACTTATAGCACTGAGGGACTACCGCTGTGGGACTCTTTTTGGAGGAAAACTTGCTTTTGCTTCTTGCGAGCCTGAACCTCTGTGTTGTTGTTTTTTTTCTGTGTGGAAATAACAAGCTCCCGGCTCTAAGTAAGTGGACTTTGGTCTTTTCTAAACTTCCTTATATTCAGCTGCGCTCAGTCTGTCCTGGCGGATTAAAAAGAAGGAAACACGCTTTTCGCTGGGATACCCGCCGCTCCATTACGCGCACGGACAGACTGAGGTGTCATCGCAAAAACGCCTTAAGCTTATTTATTTATTTACTTTCTGATGATTTAATCCGACAAACACACTTACATTACGGTTAATTTGACTTCACTGCATTCTTTTCAGTGGTTCTGATATTGCTTTAAAATATATCCCGTGGAGATCAACGACCTTTACTCAGATTATTTGCATTTTGTGGATGGAACAGAAAAGCTGGACGAGAAAAAGAGACAATACACAAAGTTTTCAGACATTTATGATTTTGTCACAGTAAATAAACAAACAAAAATGTTGAGATCAGTTTTAAAGTTGAATAATATCCTTAAACTTGCTGTTAAATGTAACCTAACGCCGAAATAAACCTTTTTTTCCCCGCACATGTATAACTTTCTTTTCAAATTGATGTTATTATTGTTACGTGCTTGGCATCAGACAGGTTTCAGATGAAGTTTCTCTAAAGGCTGGCCCTGTTACTGCAGCGACACACCCATGTCCCACCAATCTGACATCCACACACACTCACAGAGACTCTCTCCTCTTCTCATTACTGTCCAGACCGTCTGTAAAGATGCTGCTCCTACTACTGGGAATCATCCTCCTGCACGTCGCTGCTCTGGTTCTCTTGTTTGTGTCAACAATAGTCAGCGTGAGTAAAACTGTCATGTTGTTGTTGTTTTGTTTTTTTTAATATAACTATGAATTGACTACTTGGAGCTTAAAGGAATCTTCTACCTGCATGAAGTCATGTGTAATATGTTGTTTTTTTGGTCCTCAGACTTAATTGTATCTTAGGAAATTTGAGTTTATTCTGATCCACTTGGTGCTGCTGCTCACACATTTCTGACCTGAAGTTGCATGTTGTTGACATCAGGTATGGACATCAAGTGAAACTGGAACCTCAGACCTCTGGATAAACTGCTCTACTTCCAATGGAGGATACCACTGTGACCCAGCAACATCTGGAGGTTAGAACACATGCATAACATTTATCTCTTTGCCTTTAAGACAACTTTAACTACTTATTTATGATATAATGGATAATTTTTTAGGACTACTCTGCTGAGAAGTTGTGCACCTTCAAATGATCTTTATGGCACTGAAACCAGTTTAAAACCATCCACACTGACATTAACGGAAGGTGGGGGGGCTTTGGAAAATGACTTGCTGAAATCAAACATTTACCATGCTGATGATGGTGGGTGTGTCACGGCTCCTCTGGGACTCTGGTGCCATCTAGGGCAGAGAATGTGGCAGTGCTGTTTTGAAGGTGCTAGCTGATAGGCTGCCGCTGTATAAATAGTCGTGGTGTGATGTCCATATTCAGGTCTCTCGTGTTGAGAGCCCATAGTGACAGGAGTTTGGGAGTTGTGGATGCAGGGTGGGGCTGCGGAGAGTATTTAAAGTTTTAGATCTATGTGGTGTATGTGTGTGTGTGTGTGTGTGTGTGACAGGAGTGTTTGAAAAGCAGGGAGACCTTGGACTACCTCGTGCAGAACATAGCATGCTGATGGCGGGTCATGCCCAGTGTCAGATCATAGTGTCCAGGGTTAGTTTGCAGGGGGACAATTTAAGGCAGCAGCTGCAGCGTTTAAGATTTATTTAGACAGCCACCTCTACTTGTTTGATTAAGACTACATCCTTCAGGAACATATCTAATAAGATTCCCATTGTCTTAACAAGAAGTTCATGTGAGATCACTCTTTGAGTGTGTTTTCATACTGAATGTGCCGTCACAGTGGTGCACAAGGAGCTGACTGCAGCGGGGTGATGTCATTTGTCTAGAATGAGCCGTGCAGTGTGTGTTTTGTCAGGGCGAGCAGCGCCTGCACGCTCTGCCAGGTAGTTAGATGGTGCAGCCAGTTTGTTTGACTTGCTTTCATTAGTGCACTGACGCACAGTGTTTATTTAAGGAGGCCCACGCATGTGTGTGTGTGTGTGTGTGTGTGCCCGGGTCTGTGCTTTGGCTTCAGGAGATGGAAGATAGTGGTCTGCTCTCACGTGGGGGGGCCAAGCCTGCGTTCAAAAAGCTTTTTTTTTTCAAGCTTTGCTGAGCAATCAAGTTCCTGCTGAAGTGAATCATAATCATGGTCATTGTGGTTCATTTTTAGGGCATTTCTGAAACTTCTGAGTTCCCCCTCCTCCTCCTTCTCCTCCTCCTCCTCCTCCCCCTCCCGTTGTTGCCTTGGTTACAAAAATATTGGCAGCGCGATGACGCCCGAGCGAGCGATACTCATGTCACAGTTATCACATGCCGGGCTTGAGTTAAACATCACGGCGTGGCAGCCAGGAAAAATTACTTCATAGAATTTTTACTCGTCTCTAAAATTAGCTTTTGGAGGAAGAATGTCCTCTGCGCCCTGACACGGCCGACAATACATAAACACGGCGAAATAAATACTAACGGCGCTCTTATTTCTGTCGCACGGTGAGGTCTCAGAATAGAAGGAAGACAACAAGCGTCAACAGTTGTCATCCTGTTTGGAGTCACAGTGAAAGGGCTTGTGCTGGGTTCTGTGTTTGTAACGCCACAATCATGCAAAGTTCGGACTCATATTTGCTTATCAGTGATATTCCGAGCCAAGAACCACGCCTCACGCAAAAAGGAAATGCCACATGTCACTGTTTCCTACTCGCGGGGTCAGCGGAGGAAGGAAGGAGGACAAGATGTGTGTTTATCAGAAAGCAGTGATGTATTGTCTGTATTTATAGGTGACCACTATTCATAGGGCAGGGATGGAACATTTCACCCATTTCTCACAGGGTTATCGCACAGTGTTATATAACATCTGAAAACAGGATCATTATAGTGGAATCTAATTGTTGCTCCGGTGCGGTATTGTGCTGGCGGCGTTCTGCGGATGGAGATTTGCACCGTGTCGTGTTTCCTCCCCATATCTCATCCCCCTGGAGCCAATGATCATCAGGACATACTGCAGCTCTTATTGAAAGTAACCTGACTCCAGACTGGCGAAACCCCGCGCCATCATTCAATATACAGTTTGCTCTTAGATCCATAACAGAGATACGTCAGTGTTTCTCAGCGATTCTCTTTAAAAATGCTCACAGATAGACTAAGTCATTAAGTTATGGGGCTATGTATTGTTTCTATTTTAGCCTATGGTGTTAAACTGTGGCTGGCCAAAGTCGTAACATCTCACAAAGTGAGCTGTCTCATTACTTCTCATCCGTTTCATCATAGGAGCTCTAATAAATTATGCATCATGACTTTTTTTTCATATTGTAAGAGCCCCACCATTAAACCACAACATGCCTCTGATTCACATGAGGATCAGTACACCGCAGGTGCCTGAGAATGTTGAAGGAAACACGTCAAACATCTGAATGACATGGCAAATTAACTTGTCGTAGACTCGGTCTGGAATATTTGCCGATACTAGGTTGGACGTCTGCCACGACTGCCGAGCCACAAACAAGGCCGATGGCAGCATTCTGTGCCACAGAAACACAACGGTAACAGGAGGCATGGCTAAAAAGAAGAGTTGGGTAGATACATGGAGGGTCAGAGTGTGTTCTTGTGGAAACCCGAGAGGCCGGGATAACTGTCAGACAAGAAATAGAGCCTGCTTGGAAGTCCTGGGATTCCTGGCATGGTGGCACGAATGAGGCACAGACACAAACGGTCCGAGCACACACTCGGATTGCTAAACGCAGATAGACGGTCTTCCCTGTCGATACAGGTGTGTAATGGGTTAATGGCTTCTGGCAGCCTGGCCTTGGAGGACTCGCAGTAACGATCGATGTGGTACATTTAGTCATAGGTCCTGCTTGTATGGTGGAGAAGGGGGGCACGCACAGAGCTTTTAGGAACAAGATACCTAGGTTTCATTGTTATGGATCCATTACACATTCCCAGAAGTCGACATAGGCAGGGGGCTAGCTCATTACCTTCTCTTTGAGGAGATGCTTAAATTCAGCAGAGTCGAGGCCAGTGAAGGTGCACTTTGGCATTTGTGTTGTTTTTTCATTTGTGTCCACTTAACCTTCCCTCCTCGTACGCTCATTAAGTCAATGTTACGATGCTTCATATGATGATGACTGCGGGTGAGTTATTGACAACGTTCTCCTTCTTTCTTCCCCCCCGCAGAGTGGATTCAGGCAGTCCAGGCTGTTATGATCCTATCCATCATCTTCAGCTGCCTGTCTCTCTTCCTCTTCTTCTGCCAGCTCTTCACTTTGCAGAAGGGTGGACGCTTCTTCCTCACTGGAACCTTCCAGATCTTGGCCAGTGAGTTCAACGCACCCAAGACACTTCCTCAGAAATCCCTCAACAACATGACTGAGATTAGAAAGACGGTCAAGGGAACAAGTAGACTTAATACTGGTGTTTTTATTGGATCTTTTTGTAGTTTCCCGTTGATTAATCATAAAGTATTAAATGTCAAAGATGCTCAAACTAAAGTGAAATCTTCAAATTCGACTGACAAGCAAAACCTTAAATTTGAGAAGTCGGACAAACACTTGATAATCAACCAGGCGGTTAATCTTTTTAGCCGTGCTCTGATTTTCTCCATTAGTCCTGTAACACTCGAGTAGTCTGAAAATACACCACTCACACAAATCCACCTACCCAGACAAGCCAACAGCAGATGCTCACGCTGCATCTTCTGTGGCGGAGAATTAAATTAAGCGAGTCTGAGCCTGTTACTAATGGTTTAATGCTCCGCTTGTCTATTGTACTCCATGCCCTTTGGCCAGAGAGCGGCTCCACTGCCAGTCCATTGTGTCCTCTCTTGGCAGCCCTTTCCAGCATCCCAGGTTTGCTCCCTGTATTGTGCCAGCGCATTGCCTGGCACCCAGGTGCCCACTCAGCCAAACAGGAATGACAGTGGGCACGCCGCCATGTGCGCAAGTTGAAATGTCAGGAAGGCTGGCAGCGCGGGGGTCTGACAAACAGATCATGCCATGTCGGATAAGGGAGGCGGGCAGAGCAAGGAAGGTTTGCAAAGGCTGGATTGGAGTTCAATATGCATGAAAAGCAGCGTGATGTAGTGTGGAGGGACGCGTTCTGGAAAACACCGACCTGCTCGCCTCCGCTGCCAGACACGGTTCAGCTCAGGACACAAGACAGAGAGCAACAATACTGCGAAGAAATATGATCTGATAATTGAACAAGATGATGACCGGCATTATTCAGTGCTCACTTTACTTTTTTTCCCCCCTCCCTGCAGGTTTGTTCGTGATGAGTGGAGCCATCATCTACACGGTGATGAGTCCGGAGTGGGTGCCGGAGGGAGACGCCTTCGGCTACTCCTACATCCTGGCGTGGGTTGCCTTCCCTTTGGCACTGATCAGCGGACTCATCTATGTCATCTTGAGGAAGCGAGAATGAGCCATCAGTCCACGCCAGTGTTCCCAGTAACCCCCTGTCCTACTGCAAGTGTCATCAGTCCCCCCAGCCCCTCTGAAGTATAAGTTCTGAAGCCAGAGTACCAAAGGCCAATGGAGACACCAGGCCAATACACCCAGATCACAACAAGGGGGGGGTAATACCAAAAATCAACATGCAAACCAACACAAAAACAACCAATACTGTCTCAGTTAAAAGATGTATATAGTATCTATGGTTTAAAACCTATTTATAACACTTTTTACATATATGTACATAGTTTTTGTGTTGCTCTGTCAATGGATACTTGTATGAGCTTTGTTTTAGCTGATTAAGTGCCTCGTGTTTGTTTGTAATGAAGAAATAATTAGATGCTATTTTGTTGTGTTTTCTTTTTTTTGTTGTTGTTGCCTCTTTTTTTTTTTTTGGTAATTGCCAAAGAATTAGCAAAAAAAAGAAAGAAAACAAGTTTCTTGAAGTATATTAACCAAAGTGCATGTATAGAAATAGAAGGGTTAGAAGAAGAAGTTGTTTTGATGGGCTTGCTTTACAACGCAAAAAAGAAAAGAGTGGTAACATCCGCGGACGTAGCATAGCCATGAAAATATAGATTTGGTCCTTTTTTCTTGTTTGTGAATTTGCAAGTTTCAGTGTTTTTTTTTGTTTTTTTTTTCTATTTCTTATTTTCAACAAAAGATGGTGCTATGTATTTATCATTCCTATTACTGATAGCAGTCATTTACAACAGAGTTACTTTGTTACTGTTTCAGAGTCAAACAGCTCGCCATGAATTAAAGTGAGAATCAGACAGAGGTACACGTGTACATACAGTGCCTGACTGCTTCTTTAGGGAACACAGCCTATTTCACATTTTGAAGTGTCTGATCTTTTTCTTCTTCTACTTCTTCTTCTTCATCATCATCTACTGTAAAACAAAAAGAATAATTGAGTTCGGGGCGGTGTGTTAATGAAGTCAAAAGTCATTTGGAATGTCAGTATTATTCTGTGAGTTTGTGAAGAGTTGGATCACAGTGAAATGACTTTATATATAAGCTTTTTGTTTGAGCTCTGTTTGCCTTATTTTGCCCTTCATTCTGATGTTTGTGTGCGGCTGTTAAAGTCTCAAAAAAAGCCAAATTGCCTTCTTAGTAGAACACCATGAAAAAATAATAACACCACAGGGAATTAAAGCCCCGGAAAGAAAAAGTATATATTTAACATTACTAGAAGTAAATGCCACTGTTGAAGCCATATAAATATAAAACAGATAATAGGAAAACATATTTAGTATTAACTATATGTGAGAAAAAGGACAGAGAGGTTTGCAGTGATGATACAAATGTCTGTTTCACATACTTGAAAGTTTGACATGCTGCAGTCTCTGCCCACTGACGCCTAGATGTTTTTTTCTCCTCTACTGTGTAAAACACTGTTTATATGTTGTGCGTAACAGATGTTGATGACAATCTAGCCTAAAAAACACTTACTCATTCAATAAAAACTACTCTCACATTATCTGATACTGTGTATTCCACTGTTACAAGGGACTGGATTCATGCTCTAACACACTTGATGCATGTGGAGCTAGAGATCACGTAGAATTTCAAAGTCGTTGTTTTTAGGCTGTCGTGCTGTTGTCTCGCCTGTAAACTCAGAAACATGCATTTCTGCGCTACAAAAGCATCATATGGAGAGAAAAACAAACAAAAACTGCCAGTAAATGGGAATAGACATAAAAATGGAATTTGTGGTGATGAATCTGTTGTGATTGATGGTAGCTGCGTGTTCGTACTGTATGCCATGAGACGGCTCAAGCAACTGAAATGCAACGTGCAGCATGTAAATTCCTGTGTACAGTCCAGCCGGGCGAGTCTTACCTTACAGTATGCGATCATACGTTTGGAAGATCAAATGAGCTGCCTCTCGAGCACGCGCTGTATGCGACTTGTGTTACCACGCACACACTTCGGGGTCAAAGGCACGGCGGTTTGTGCCCCCGTGCCAATTATTCGAAACATGCAGCTAGTGTTTCACTGTCAACGGCGTCTCTCTTAGCATCAGAAATAAGACTTGGACGTGTCTTGAACACTGTAAAAAGCAAAGGGTCTCCAACCTTCACTCGACATCTCTCTACCCCCGTGAGATCCAGAACAGAGCTGATGTTGTGGTGGAATAAAGTATTTAATTCAGAGCTTACACTAGCTAGTCTGCTGTGGGGATTTGTTTTGTTTTTTTCTTTTTGCATGATGCTCATTATTGGGTTCAGTTAGAAGAGACTGCCTCTAATGACAACTGCCCTACTGTTTTGTGTAAAAGAAAAAAGACAGAGTTCAACTGTCTCATGCCATGTTTACACCTAAACTTCCAAATGCTCTTGATATTACCAAAGCTACTTTGAGTTTAATCATTAAAGGATGTTTCTTACCACCACAATGGAGCTTGTTGTGTCTTTCGATAACACTACACACATGCATACGACATTTTCCGACCCAGGTAAAAACTTGCCTGATTCAACAATGGAAGACTCGACTGCTTTCAGATCGTGACTCACGGTTCGTGATGATATCTATTCCTTTTAAAGACAACAAGGCAGCACCATAACTAGCACTTGTGCGCTGAGCTGATGATAGGAATCTAAATCTCCAGCAATGAAAGAGTACTCTCAGAAGGAGGATTCTTGTTGCAGGCCTGAGAGGTCACAGCCTCCTACTGCCTTCCCACTCTGACATACTAGCACTGGGTGAAACGGGGACACGGGATTCTGTTTGTGTGTTCATTCAACTTTGAGCGTCTGAGAAAATATGTATCTCAGTGTGCATATATATATATATATATATATATGGTGTCACAATATTCTATATTCTTTTGCTACATAAGTATATTTCCATCCATAAAATCTCTGCATACTGAAAGACAGTTTATCATGGCCTGCACAATGCCACCATCTGCTGGATGCATGCAGTAACAGCAGCAAAAGTCCATGTCACACTATGTTAGGAAACACTGCCTCTATGTGGCTCAATGTGAGCATTGCAGTTAAATCTACTCTGCCATAATATTCTTGAGCCCCTGAGAAGACTCTCAATGTCTTATTAAAATGTGTTGAACCTCATTAACTCCACATACGATCATTAAGTCTTGCCTAAAACTCGACGTGTTTATGTGGGTGGATGCTCGCATTAATATGCACACGTGATAGAGAGAGGTGATTCCTCTTACTTGTCTGCTCTCTATTACCCTTCAGTCAATCTAATGAGCGCCTCCTCCTCCGGAGCCATTATGCAGGTTTTTTATGGCACAACACATCATTAGAGGAAGAGGCAGACGACAAAGGACTCATCTACATTTGATAGATTGTTTGATAAATTCAGACAAAACATGATAAGATCGTCGCGTTACAGAATTAAAGGTACGTGGAAAGGGTACAGACTGAGATATACGACCGTCAAAAACACGACGCGCAGATTTAGAAATACTCTGCTCCACTTGGGGACAATTAAAAACATTTATGCATCTGATAGATCAGGTGTTGAGAACATTTTATGGAGAAATGTTTTCTGCTTTACCTCTGATGTGGACAGTAAACTTCTGTGAACTATAGCTGCCGTTAGCTCAGTTTGTCAGTTGTGCTGGCCCCAGACTGTGAGCTCAGATCACCGGGGGGAGTGTTAAGTGTCTGTACCACAGGCGTTTTGGACCACCGGAAAGAGAAAGGTCCAGGCCTAGGGTCCGGGCGAATGCTTACGGTATCATGCCAGAATCAGAGCTGGGCAAGCAGGCATTGTAACTGGGCTCTGCAGCCTCTATGGACGTAATGGCAGAGGTGAAAAGACGAAAGATAATGTTGATGGATGGCGAGAGAAAGACAGACACAGAGCTGGGTCCTTGTTGTTGGATCAGTAAGTAATATTAGCCGGCTGCTTTGTCTTGTGTTGTTGTTCTTCTTCAAATCATAACTAATACACAAACACACTCTGAAATTGGGGGCACTAAATCGCAAAAATACCAATTTCTACGCAGCGTTGCTCGTAGAAAACCTCATCCAGTTTTACATCTGATGTATTACGCTCAATATAAATGAAATAAACAACTAGAAATGTGTGGCGGGGGCGAAGCAGACAGACACCAGACATATTCATCACGTCATCCTGAACCAACACCAGCCTGGAAAGAATCGTCCAGTGTCAGGCACATTAACTATAATGATGATGATAGAGCAGCTATCTGTCATAGCTTCGCCATTTGATCTGACCAACACCTGGTTTCCAAGCAGCTCAACGAACGCCATGAACTTAAGACACTCTATTATCAGCCAGTACTTTTGCACACGGCGTCATCATCCGCTGATACGTGTGTAAAAAAAAAAGAGACTTAAAGAGGAAGCACAAAATCAGTGCATTGTGTCTGTCGAGTATCGACTGATACGCATTATTACCTTAGTGCTTAATAGGTGTCTAGGGGTTCCACACATCATTGCCTTGCCATCACGGGGTCAAAGACGAGCTTTTAAAACAATCACTTTTCCCATTCATGCCTTAAAAACTCCCCCCTGTCTTGTCCTATCCCATCCCATGTCACTATCACCTCCTGCACCCTTTTTTTTTTTTTTTACCTCAAGCCTACTGGGAGATAATATTTTCTAATTTCTGGAACACAATGAGGGGGATGCAAACAGAAGGTCCACCTTAATCTATCACAGCTCCTTCAAGGGTGCAGGGGTGCACGGTGACAGGCACAAAATCGCAGAGCCGGTGGGGAGGAGGGCAACAGAAGCAATTAAGGCTCATGAAATGCAAATGGTGCTTTATGTAAGGGGCTGGGGTTTGGGGAGGAGGGTTAGGTCTCTCCTAGTCTTGCTGCCATCTGCTTGCTATCACCACCAGTGGAAGAACCTCTGGGTCTTGGTAATTTGTAGCTTTAATAATTTTCTCCCTCAGCTGGAGAAGAAAGAAGGAGATGGGGCTGGAAGGGCCGAGGACGTGCAGCTGGCTAAGATTAGATTTAGATTAGCTGGTCAGATCACACGGAGATCTGACCTCTTACACTTTAGCGCGGGCATAAACACACTCGCATGTTCACACGCGAGCATACGTACATATGCATCACATGTGCAGTGTTACACACACACACATTCTCGCTTCCACCCCTACACAATACTCGCCTATGCCCCATCAAAGTTGACCCTGATTCAAGGTGTACTTCTAGCCCAGCCTGTCCATAAATCCCTGAGGATGTCTGGAGGTTAGTTAGGAACATGATCCCTGGCCACTGGGGGCTGAGCCGCAACCCCAAGAGCAGATTCAGGACCTAACTTTCCCCGGAGCGTTGTTTGAAGGGGTCAAAGTGGACATAGTGTGTTTTCTTTTTTGTCTTTTTCCCCAGTGACACAGTCATTCATTTGTCATGTGGAACAGAAGGACCTTATTGAACCTACACACCCAACACTTTCTAATACCCACCGTACCAACCCATTCCCAATGTCAAGACTGGGCCAAGGTCACCGTCACACATACCAGACCCCTGACCCCGTGGGCGTCCATCATTCTCAGGAAATAAAGCAGAGATTGGCAGCCGATGTAGTCGAGGACTAAATCAACTTCAGCTCCTGCCATACATCAAAATCATTTCCACCAACATGCACTGACACTGAGGGCCTAATCACTTTATCGGCAGTGAATGAAGGAGCGCCTCCGACGTGGCGCAATCAGATGGACCGCAGCGGCTTTGTGGTGGATTTAGGGCAGCGGTGTGGAAGCATTTGAATACGATGACTTAAACGGTCAGTGAATGCACCTTTAGCAGCTGGGGAACATCAGTGAACATACGATAGCCAACAAAAAGGCTCACTGTCTGCCTCATGAAACCGAAGCGGCGCTTGTAACACTTATATTGACAATGAAGTTGGAGCTGAGCACATATTTGAATCAGGGGGACTTCTTCTTAAAAAGATCAGGGATTTTTTAAAGTCGCGACAGCAAATCCATCGAATGCGGATCATATGCACCATAGCATGATTGGCCCGCATGCCACGCAACAGAATCAAAGCATGTGCTTGCTTGCTTGCTTGGACTGGACTCCGAAAACGGCGCGGTAGGAATCTCTCAGCTCTATATGTAGCAAATAACACAGGCAATGTAATTATAGCATTTAATACTCACACCATACATACATACATGGAAGCACATGGGAATGGTTGCAAAAGTGCAAGCCGGAGTGGACAAAAAAAGAGCATCCGGAAGGTTTTAGACCTCTGCATTAAGCGGAGTGAACAAGGGAGCCTTTACTCTCTGCAGACAGACTGACAGAGACATACAGACGGCTCTCATGAGGTCCTTCATACTGGTCGGATGGACGGCAGTAAAAGCTCTCTGAATGGTGTAGATGAAGCCTCATAAATTCCCCAGGCAATAACAGGGCCTCCTATAAGAATGGAATACTCAGCAGCCAAGTTATTTGGAGCTGCGCTGCATTTTAAACTTTGACAGCGCCATTCATCGGAGGTTATGTAGATACTTTCTTTTTTTTTTTTTTACGACCTCGCCATTTCGCTCCACGCTACTAAAGCGCCCTACAAACAAGACACTAACAAGTGCATGTATGTACACACACGCATGCAGCAAAAGATTGAGAGATATGGGCAATAACATTAAGCAACCGCAACATTGGACTTAACGTCTGAGTGCAGGCAAGTTCTCTGACTATCACTGAGGGGCAACAGGCTCTAAATCAAGCAAATGGAGCAGGAGCAGACAGCTATATGAGCCGGAGATAAAAAACTGCTGGGACAGTTCTGGGACGACAAAGAATTAGAAGATCAAATTCCTCTCAGTGTGCATCTCTTCTGCGCCGTGCAGCACAATGCAACGCGCTACTACTTTGCAAAGTTCAGCGAAACGATCGGCGCCTTCAAATGCCGCAAGGTTGGAGACAGTACAGATAGTGCAGCGCCTTGATGTGCAGCTATTAGTGGTGCAGTAGCCTCTCCAGGCTGTCTCGGCTGTCTATTCTCTACTAGTCCTTCGATCGATTGCCAACCATAAATAATAATCTGAAAGAAAAAAAACTCAAAAGTGTGCATAATAAAGTTATGTATCCTGTCTTTGATGCTTTTGTTTCGGTGCCAAGCTTTGCTGCCACTGTATGGGCAGTGTCCTTGTGTGTCTGCATGACAAATCTGTATCAGCAGCCCAAACAAAGCATGTCCTACACCCCTTATAGGACATCATGAGATGAATAGCCGCATGATTTATTTACAGCTCTGAAAGGCGCATATACAACTCCTAATTATGATATCGCTGCTCTCCTTTTGAGTAACTGAACTGAACCAAAAAGGGGGAAAAAAGCTTTTTGTCCTTAGAAACATAGAGATTCTGACCTAAAGGCTAATGAAACTGTGATTACTAAACCTAATTAGTCAGCTACTTTCCCAGCTATTCCATGTCCAGAAATCACCATTCATGTAGATGGAACAGAGACGGAGTGATTACTAGAACAAAGATGAATGCTGTAATCTTCTCTCAATGGAGTGTCTGCCATGGCCCATCAGGAGATAACAGGCCCGGGCTGATAGCAATGGGGACTGTCGGGGCTGGTAAGTGGCCATGTAGCTGGGAAAGCTGTGGAATCCCCGGGACAAAGGAGGCAGGGCTGAGGGAAGATAAGACAGGACACAGTGGCATGCATATCCACCGCAAAGGCCGTGCTACATTATGCATGCATGGAAACAGAACAAAGAGAAAACTTACAGTGTACTGTATATGCATACAGTGCACAGGCCGCAAGCGCCACACATTAAAAAAAAAAAATCACATTAAAATGCAAATCTATGAAGACCAATTTAATATAATTTTCACTTATCCGTCTGTCCCCACTACATTTTATGATGTTCTATAACCCTCCCATCAGGAAAGTGCTGTGTTTCCTGATGCAGCAAATCCCCACAGTTTAGCACTAATTATCCACTGACCATGAATCATCTGTAAATAAATAACCAGTTGTTCTCACATATCATTTAAATCTGATTTTCACTTCATGTTTTCTTTAACAATCACAATAAACCAGAACTGCAACAAACAAACATTTGCATTATTGATTGATATGTTGTAATAACAGACTCATGTCTCATGGTGCTTGGTTTAAATATAAAAATCCACATAAAAAAATGAAATTGAAACATTTAAATTATGATTTCCAGTCGTAAGAATAAAACATATCCATGGGAATATAGATTTAGGATCTATGAATGCAGCATATTAAAGTATGTGTTTAATATGTAATGTTTAAATAAAACAACTATGCACAAACATCTTTTTTGTTCTTTTTTCTCACGTCGCTCAGTGGATCATTTATCACAAAGACATGTTGATGGGCCGCAGTCAGATATATGTCTGCATGTATATGCACTAAGTCTGAATGGTTTCTGCACAGGACTGTTGGTTTGTGTAGCCCCCTGTTGGCCTGACCCCAAGAGCCTGCATAAAATCCCTCACCTTTCCCTGGAAACACTGTTGCACTTGCAGTTCAGTGCTGTAAATCACACACACACACACACACACATACACGAATGAATGTCTGGATAATGTTCACACTGCCACCACTCACACTGGCTTTGCCGTAGCCCCATGCAGAATTGGGAATTTTGAGGATACCCCCCTCAACACACACACACACACACACACACCACTCAGCCCCTTTATGCTTTCTTGCTTTCTCCTTCTATTTCTCCCCGTAACAATCAAAGGCCATATGGCAAACATATTCCTACGGTTCATTGGCTTTTATGGCTGTTGTTTAAAGAATGGGCTGTGGCTTGGTTGAGGGGTGTTCCGGGGGCCAGTTTGAAGGGCGAAATAATATAGTCTGCCCTCAGTCCATTAGAGAGCCTTTATTTCTATTAGCCCAGTCACGAGGCACTTTGGGACCATTCAAACAACCCTGGTTAATTAGGAAAGAAAAACATAAGCACATAACGTGTTTTAAAGCGTAGTAGATCGTACGCTGCCTGTCGACTTCTTCCGCACCTTTGCACTCGCTCCATGGGCGTCAGTCCTTTTTATGCGTCATTTGGTCGCTTCACGGGAGCTAATTGTGCTTCACTGGGAGATTCAGCAGTCATATCAAAAAGATAGCCAAACAAAAAAGTGATTACGTTCAGCTTAAAGTGTCTTAATCATACATGAAAGTGACTTTGGACACCTCTCTGTGGTGCTTGCGTATAAGGTAATGTACTCTACATCAAAAGTTAATGGTCCACAATATTTGGCAAGAGTGCACAAGACAGCAAGCGGCCATCGAAGCTAAAACAAGCCGGAGGTGTTAACATGAGGATATTTGCTGGAATGTTTTCCTTTACTGGCAGGGAGCAATAATTCAGCAACATTTAGAAACCCTAACCTGCCGCTTAATGCTTCCCAATGATCCAGAACAGAACCTCTGGTGACAACCCACAGACTAATGTGTCAACGTTCACAGAAACGAGCTGCCACGACGTTAGAGCAAAACTAAACACGATAATTAGGAACTCAATCTTCAAGGCATTTCATGCCTATTTGGCTCATTCTGCAAGGTGGAGTTTAGAGTTTACCCCTCTCTCCTTTTCTTTTCCATAGTGGGCTTTTTTACAGCATGTTGTAAGTCACTTGGACAGCGTCCTGCACCCCCGCTGTTGACCTGCATCTGGACAGCATCTGGGGTCACCGAAGTCACCCTGACAAGTGCTAAACCATCTGGAAACTTCCTCCTTCACTTTGAGGGGTCACCCCCGAGGAGGGGTGACGAAGGGGACCGCTACAATGGAGGAATGAAAGATGGGGGGCGGCTGAGACCGAATAATAGAGCAGATAATGATTAGCTGAGAGAACGCATGTTTTGCAGCACTGATCTGAACTGTTGATAATTATCATACAGCATATTCAGCAGTATGGTAGATTAAATACTCCCATACCAACCACTCATCACTGAGCACTTTAAAAATAAGAGGCCCTCTGTTGAGAAATCCTCTACTGTTATGGTCTATTAAGTACTTTTGGAAAATGGAAATGATTAGATGTTAACAGTTACTATTCCCTCGGGGGAACCGTTCCAAAAACATCCTCGTCCTCCTCTTAAATTTCTCCTAGTTTGCCTGTCTCTCAGCTGACATGGGCCAGTTGAAAGGGTCTGTCTGTATTCAGATATGCAAACAGCTTCTGGTGTAGGGTAAAGAGTCAAGAGAAACATTCCACACCAAATAGAAAACAAGTGTCCTCAAGAGAACATGATACTGTCTTTGCTTTGTGAGTGTAGCGCTCGATGTAAGAGGGAGGGAGGGTGGGAGGGAGAAAAGAGGATAACATCGCACGGACAAAAGAAGGAGAGCAGTGAAGAGGGAGATCAGTGCCCTAGACTACTTGAAACACTTGAAGGAGTTCTCTGTGGAGCCCTGGGGTGGACTCGGCACTCAGGATGAAAGATCCTGCTACAGGAAGTAAACAAGGCCCGGTGAAAAAAGAGTGAAACGTTTAGAGGATGGATGGAGGGATAAAGGGAGATGTTACTAACAGGGAAGGAGGGTGATGAGGAAAGTTTGGTATTGCGAGGAAGGATGGGATAGGGAAGGACGGCTGAAGGAGTGATAACAGATTATAGAGTCGTTAGTCTCAGGTGCAAGCTGCAGGACACACCGGGGCGTTGTATCCAGAGCTAATTGCACCATGGGAGGTGCAGTTACTGAGGGCTATTGTTCCATGGCTGCTGCATCTCCCAGTAATTAAAGAAATCATTAGGATCCCTACAGACAAAAAAAGATGGCATTAGACAGCACATATGATCTCATTGCTCAAAGTCAGCGAGGAAAATTACATATGTGAAGCAGATAAAAAGCGGATTTCAAACACATTAGACTTCTCTAACCTTGGATTCAACGTCACGACAATGACATCCTCCAACGGGGACGTCGCTCTTTGTGAGCACGTGCACACACAGGCATGGCATCTCTGTGTTGCAGGCTGTGCGGCTCTCTCATCGCTTACAGGGAAGGAAATAGAATCAATATGGAGCGGTCCATTCCTTCTCAGGAAAGTAGAGAGGCAGGAAATCCAAGTGGTACCATACGTGATGTATTGCTTGTGTAACAGTTCAAGCTCTGCCTCTGGCACCACATATGTTCTCTGGCTTGTTGGATCACAGCAATCACAAGTTTCTTTTCTTTCTTTCTATTTCTTCCAGTTTTTCCACATAAAATAAACTAAACCGTAGATTCCTCTTTGAAATAAAAGGGGAATTTTTCTATTAAGTCAACTTTTATTGATTACGCCTCGATCCAATTGCAGGGAATCGTTACTGACAGGATTGGGAATTGTTGATGCTGCTCATGTTCTTCGGTAGAATCAATAGGACCTCTTGGTTCATTCACTATTGAGCTAATGGTAAACGCAACGGGACCCTGGCAAGCACTTCTCATTAACAGAAACTAGCTTTTAATGATGTCCCATCTCATCTAGATTGATGAGATAATTGATCCTTCTGCCACCCAATGACTGCCTACTGTTTGACCTTTGCACCCCTGGTCTTACAGTGGTTAAACTGTAAGCCTGCCAGAAGAGTTTTATACGGAGGTCACTGCATCCGTCACTGTAAGCCCACACACGAGGATGGTGAAGGTGGAAAATGATAGGATAAAGATGATAGCGAGAAGTTGAGGAGGTGGGGGGAAGGTCATGATGAGGGTGAGAGGGATGGTGACGATGTTGCTGATGGTGCACTCTTAGCCTTCTCTCTACCCCGGGGCACTGTCTCCCAGCTGATCCCAGAGGCCCTGTCTATGCCCTCCTAGACGCTGTTCCATCTTCCCCCAGCGACCCACCATAGCCTGCAGGCAGTAGTGACAAATGACTGACAGAGCAAGCACCTTGTTGTCCGTGTTCAGAGACTCCGTAAAGGTGCCCAGTGGTCATTATAGAGGACCGGGGGCACTGCAGGGAAAACCCCAGATGACCTAGCCTCTGTGCCCTTAGCTCACCTCTTTATATGCTAATGACTCTATGTGGCCGTCTGATGTGCTAATTTGTAACAGCTTGGCCAATCAGTGGGAAGCTCTTTGGTTGCCATGGTGCCACTCAGCAGGAGCACCCTGGTACCAGGATGAGTTCTAAGGTGGCAGGTGGACAGCAGAGGCTGTTTGGTTCCTGTCCTGTCACCTCATCTCCTTCATCTGGCCGTGGGCACCAGCTGTGTCCAACTTCCACATGTCATGACCCCGAGATAAGCACAACGGAGAGGTCACTTTACCTCGTTTAGACCTGCAGACTTCCCCATTTAGTCTAAAAACATCAATGTCTGGTGTCAAACCAGGACAAATTTGTACTACAATGCAGAGCCGAAAGCGCAGCAGGCCTGAAATGACTTATTCCATAGCTGGTAGAGATTAAACTTAATTAAAAACTACATTAAAACCAAAAACACATATTCATTAAACGTTATCTATATAGAAAAACCCATTGAGACCCCCAGTCACATTACAAATGTGTCCTGCAAGAACAAAGGAAACACAATAAAAAACCACAGATAATTAACAACATAAAAAGGCAATTGAATTAAACACACACACACACACAATATAAAGAAGTAATTCACAGCTGCTTTAAATGCACCACTAATGCACCATAATCTTGATACTTTATTACATTTAGATATTTTCCTTCAAGCTCAAGAGCTTAATGTTATCGTGCCCAAACATGCATAAAATATGGATCATCAAGGGTAAGCACATTTTGTCTGCATGTGAGTGATTGATATTAAAGATAATTTTCCATACAGAAGACAATAAATTGTACAAAAACCGTCCCCCATAATAAAAAAATACAGTAAAGAGTGATAACGTCAGTTTTTGTGGTTTTAATGACGCACACATACATGTGTACGCGTGCAGTTTTCAACCCACTGAAATTGTTTGATTCATATTTCAGCCTGCTTTCTTTTTTTATTATTATTATTTTTGTTCAGCATTTAAAAACACTGTTTTTATTATTACAGTCATATCCTCTGCCTTCAAATAAAACTGCGTACACCCACAGCTGCGCTGGAAGTTAAGAATAACCACAAGTCAAATGCTAATTACAGTTTATTTCTTCTTTGGAGAAATCCAGTAAATCACTTGAGGGTATTTGGATGCTAATGCAAGTAAGCACGAATGAAAGAGGTTATCCCCCCCAACTCTGAAAGGCCACAAGTGCCCTAATCCACAACAATCACCTCAAAATGAACCAACTTTCCAACTGGAGACAGTGGCTCAACAATGAGACTCGGGCCTCCTTTCAGAGCGCCATCAAATCATTCATTCTGTCATTAATGAGCTGCTGTAAAAACACATTGTCTTTGCCAGTGGGAGTGAGGGATAGCATGTGTGAGGAGGGGGGAAGAGAAATTCTCATTCACAGGAAACTTTCACTGTAAAGAGCTCTCTTCACAGCAGATTCCTTCCTCCTCCTCCTCCTCATCCTCCTCCTACTCCTCCTCCTACTCCTCTTCAGGTCTTTACTTGCAACTGCTACCTAAGCTTGGGCTCCAATTAGGCCATGCAACCCAGTGAGAAGGGAAATAATTAGGCTGTTTGTCTATTAAAGGACGAGACACCGGACATGCTGGTGACTCCAATGAAGCCAGTGAGTCCTTTTCAGCAAAGATGGAATGGTATAGAAGGCGCAGAGAGACAATAGCATTAGGTATCCTCTCTCACCAAGGCCTACGCAGCCCTTTGCCCACTAAATTGCCAGTAAAAAGAGGATAATGGCAGATTGATTAGGTCTAATGGACAAATGCTTCAACTAATGTCACTTGCTCACGATATTTCCCTCTTTTTTCACTGTCCTCTGTGCTCAAAGAGGCAAAGTGCTTTCATATGCAGCCCTTACTTTGCCCAGCAGCTCACAATACGCCTTTGTTTCTGAAAAATACTGGCACTTCACCAGCAATTACTCTTGAAAGTGAGTGTTTCTTGTTGATTGCCATTAAACGTAAAAGCTACATAAATTTAAACGTCCGCAGAAGAAAGAAAAAGGTGTATGGTTGACAGATGATGGATCGTGTATTGCTTGTCATCTTTACCTCGACCCATAGACCGGCTAACATTAAGAGACCTTGCTTTAGACTCTTACGCTCCTTGAATGGGTTTTCGAGCCCCATCAATCTTTGTTACGGCTTGTAAAAACTAGTCTGTCAGAAACACTGAAAACTTGGCATGGCCAGAGAACAGCACAAACACTTCACACTTATCTGAAATTAAAGGGCATAGCCGTAGATGTCAGCGCACTGTGGTTGATGGGGGGAAGGAAAAGCTAAATGAGGATCATTAACTGGAAATAAAACTCCTGCATGTAGGTACGTGCCATACAATGGGGCGATTCTTTGGGCCCGTTTCTGTGACATGTTGGGTTTTAGCTCCAGATTAGAAGATAACAGCTTGAAATGTCCCTCGCTGATGGGACTAGGATGCAAAGACGCTCAATTATTCACCTCAACTTTACCTAAAACATCGAAGAACGCCGGCTACTCCACGTCACTCATGATGTATATTTGCCAAATTAGGTCCCAATTAGAAGTAATGGGCCTTGCAGTGTAAAATTTATTGCCATGCGGATTTGATTAAGCACAGCAAAGGCTGCAGACTGATTGTTATGTCTGAGGGTAAGCTTCAATACCATTCAGTGTTTTAACACATTGTATAGATGTTTAAGTAATGACTGTATTTTTAATCATGGCGAAGGACTTCAGGGCAAATCCAATTCATCATCAGCTCAAAGTAGGTTTATGTTTACGCATAGTTTTGTGCAAGTTTTTGAAGGAAACCATCTTTGTACAGGAGACTGATGGCGTGAAGTGAGTAAGCTGAAATGTTTTAACCCCCTGTGTTGAATCTTACTAGAGGCGGACAGAGCAATGTGATCCACTGTCAGGGTTCAGCTGTGTTTGGTGTCCACGGTGCACAGGTTAAAGATTGATGTCTGCCCTAATCCCCATCTCCTCCCACACGCACACTCACTTTTTCTTCCTTTGTCTCAGCGACCCAAAGCAGAATCAAAGAGTGCATTGAACAGACCTGGAGTGCCAGCACACCCCATTGCACACGAAAAACTGATAGGTTTCCTTTCGAGTCTTGAGAGGTAAGCCCCGAACTTTGAGGTCCTCATTGTCCCGGTGCACTTTGAGACAAGGCAACAATGGAAGCCCTATCTCCAGCTATAACGCAAGCTCAGAAGAAGGGGCAGAAAACCATTCAACCCGTCATTAACCCTTCTGCCTGGCTCTGGAAACCAGAGAATGGGGTAGTTCCACCGTAACACCCTGTCCCATACACCTCATACAACACCCTCCCCAACAGACCAACTACCCTCCAGCGGTACAGCCCCCTTTTGTCCTATTGTGCCATGAGTGATGGATTCTGGCGGATGGAAAGAAAATGAGGGCCACAGAGAGTTTCATGGGCTTGATTGGCAACTTTAGATACGCAAACTGTCAAGAGAGACGGCAGGGATAACTATGGTACACCTAAATGGGCTGATTCCAAAAAGGAGAGAGGGCAAGGGGCATAGTGTTGACACATAATCATAATAATAAAGAAAGAAGTCCCTGTAGAGAACCCTTGTGTGGAGCTTGGCCTTTTCTCTGGTGGGTTAACTTGATCTCCTGTGAATGCTGACGGAGGATCATGCAGATATTTTGTGGGCGTAGAGAAAGCTGACAGTGTTTTACGGAGGCCTCTTTTGAAGCGCAGGGGCATTATAAATGCTAAATACCAAGCCGGACCCAGATGATCACCATAGCCTGCGGCAATCAATAAGTGAATGGAGACCAGGTGGTGATGGCGCCATTCAGAAAGAAAGGAGGAGGACCCGGATTTTACCAAGTGGGACAGGAGTGAATGCACAATGGAGGTTAAAACTGGGAGATCATAAAAGTGATTGGACGGTCTTGCACACATCAACAGCAAAGCTTTGATTAAGCACAAAGTGAGATGGAGGAGGATCAATAGCTGTGTGTAGGATCTCAAAGCCCTGAGGGTGGACATAAGTACAGGGAAGACAAAATCAACACTGACTAATGTAATGGGCATTGCTCTTAAGGTCATGCAAATATTTTACATTATTCACCAAATCCCCTCATCAAATCTAAATCCCTTTGAAGAAAACAGTCTATTAAGGTCTAGTTCTTTAACAATTGTTAGGCAGCTAAACTTAGAAATGAATAAAACTCAAAAGATTCAGTTGAGTCAATGCTGACACAAGTTAGAAAACTGAACACGCTTGGTCTTGCTTAGCTGCAAAAATACTGGCTATAGTAGAAAACCATAGAGCAGTGGTTCTCCAACAAAGACATTAATGACTTTGGTCGAGCTTGCAGAGAGCATATTGACCAAACAATTACAGCCAAATTTCATTTGGGCCATCGGATGAGTTACTTGTGTTGATGTTAATTAGCTACAGCTGATATCATCTGGTGAAATTTGTCATTTCCAGCAAGATAGCAACAGTAATCAGACCTTAAAAATGAGAAGACTGCCGTCTACATTGCTCTCTATATGAACAGAGTGAGCACATGTGCAGTGTAACGGCTGGAGGTTAAGGACACCCTATGCATTTAGATTGGTTGCACATTAATACAATAGCTTATGTGCCAAATTCAATATAAAACTGTGACTTATTTCAATTTACCTGTTCATCAACCATGCGTCCTTCTTCTCACTTATTTCTAAAGTATTCTTGATTATTTCTTCGTGTATCTTTAAAACAGAGGTGCAAACAGCAACACCCCTTGGAAGCAGAATGTTTCTGTTGGCTGTTTCTAATTTAATCTTTTTTTTTTTCTCCAACTTTGATAAGTGCTTTGCTTTAATTTCAATTCCAAGCTAATTCCCATCTTCATTCACGATGCACCTGCATGCAATATGTTTGCGCTGTTTTAACCGTCGCCAGTTTACCACTGAAAAACAGTCCACCTGTTCTTTGAACGGGCTAATGTATTAATGACTTTGTTCTGCACACTTTGTGATCCCAGCTGCTTTGACTCCCATGTCTAATGTGATCCAGGTATGGGTTTTAGCCTTCACTTAACTCTAATCCCTGCACACTTAATACTTACTTATATATGACTGTAATGCAAACATCATGCAGAAGGGCTCGCAGAGCTGCTTAATGTGATTGCAACAAAAAAAAAAAACATTAAAAGATAAGCTTTGCCCGTAAATCGTTACACATTAATATAGATCAGGTGGAATCCCCTTTCTTCTCACTCAAAAGAGTTGCGTCCCATGAAAAGAGGAGCGCAAGAAGATTTAACTTCCATGCTGATTGAGGAACAATATGAAACAATAAACCCAAGTGTTTCTTATTTACCGTTTTGGGGTTTAATGTGTTTTTAAGTATGCTGGTGTATTTAAAAAGGCAGCGCTGCCATATGTTGGGGTGCCTTGCTCTAGTTAATCAAATGATAAATCACCAATGCAGAACAGCTGCTGTATGTTATGGCCACAACTACATTCATCTGGGTTGGTTTAAAGAAAACGCAAGACAGAAACACAGACGTAGAACAAGAAAGACAGAAACACACACACACCTGAACACAGGGAAAGAAGCATTGACACCGCATCTATATGTAACAGCTTATTTACATTAAGCATCTTTAATCAAGCCACTTAATCATTCTTTATTAACTGTGATATGTAATTGTGTAAATGACTCCGTGTACACCAACTACAAGCTTTGCTTAGTTTCATTTTTTATGCGTTCAATTATAACCCGAGCGCATTCCCATATTTCATTTGCAATAACACCCCATATTGATATCCCCCTCGGATTACACGGTTTTTAATGAACTCAGCATCAGCGGGAATAATCATAGTCATTTTCATCTACTGAATGTTAATCATTTATTGCTGTTCTGGCTTTAATTACTGCCATGCTGGAAGACGTTGCATTCGTTAACGTAATTAATTAGCATTTTCTTCAGAATAATACCAGGATTTTCTCAGCCGAGTGTTGTGGTTGCAAAAAAATAAAAAATAAATGTTAGCAGCGTGATTATACTGTAATTATGTGCTAATAACTAATGAATCAATAGTTTTTAACACGAGTTCTGATTTCTCTCGGTGGTTTTGCTGATACAGAATGAAAATCTTAAATAAAATGGTTCTCTGTGGTGAGTTTTCACTCACGATTAATTCCCACTGCGGCTTTGACCACTCGCGACGCAGTGTGATGCTGGAAATTGGAAAAATTGAAAAGGTGTCCTGCAGAGTTTTCACTGGAAAAAAATGTGTTTAGATTCCTCATCATAACACACTGTATGTGTCCTTCAAGGTCTAACAAACATGCTGAAGTCATTTTAACCTCATGATACATTGGCAAAAAAATAATAATTTTTGGGATGTTTTGAAAACTGCTTTGTTTACGACGGCTTTGTGTCTTCTTCTCTATTTGCTACCGCGAACCAAGCGTTCTGCAAACAGTTTTGTGTTGTTCACGTTGTGTTTACTTGGATTTTTCTGTGGTTTGACTTGAAAATCAAAGTGCATACTGACCAAATAGCTAAAATATGCGAAAGGAATTTATTCAAATAAGCGGTTATGGATATCTTTGTGCTATATCTAAGTAAATATGAAGCACTGGTCCAGTGACAACAATCCCACCTCTACATTTGTACAAAATCCTTTTTCCTGATTTGAGGTTTCATCCTGCCAGACAGAGAAACCGCTTATTTTATACTATATTATATTAAAATTAATGTTGATATTGAATATATAACAAATGTAAGGAAGTGGTTTCCTTTGTTGATTTTTTTTGGGCCCTAGCCAAACCCATAATTTGAGTTATGTTCATGAGTTTTTTTACAGACATTGCGTTATCATTCTGCAGTTGTTAAAATGAGTCGTCAGTCACTTTTTTATTGTGGCTACCACAGGCTACTATACCTTGAGAAGCTCCACTCTCCCTGAGGCCCTACAAGTG
This sequence comes from Larimichthys crocea, assembly GCF_000972845.2. Classification (NCBI taxonomy): domain Eukaryota; kingdom Metazoa; phylum Chordata; class Actinopteri; family Sciaenidae; genus Larimichthys; species Larimichthys crocea. The sequence continues at coordinate 20,605,282 of NC_040026.1, forward strand.
AGAACGTGTTTTAATCTAGTATTACAAGCTATAAGGTTAAGTAATTAATACAAAAATATTATACTGCTGTGGTGAAATGTTTCTTTAAACTTTCTTGGAATGACTTTGCATACCCCAAGGGGAACAGAAAGTCATTCAGCTATATGAAATTCACAGCGTTTGTCCTTTTATTAACCTGGACCAAGGATCATTTCACTTTGAACCTCGGAGCTGTGGGTGCTGATGAGCCAAAGCTCCCCCCGGTGAGAGCGTAATTACAATGTTCTCCGATTTCTAACCTCTTGTGCGTGAGTTATGGGCTGGAATTTAAATAATCTATCATTTAGCTACCTGGAGAGGGCAGCGCCTTGTGCTCATTTGATATCACAGAGTCCCTTCATGTCAGCATGGGAAAGGAGTCGAGTACCGATTGTGAGAAGCCTAGTTTATCCTCAAACCCATTGCTCTATTTCTTTAGAAGGGAATGTCACTGGCATTTGCCAGTATTTAACTTATTTGCATTTCAGGCTGGACTACATATTCTACAATAGTAAGATATAGGGAATAAGCAGCAGATCAAATAAGACATCCATTTCATGCAAGCTATATTTTCCTCTGAAGTCACTACACCCACAAGCCTTTGCAGACATCTTAGGACCCTCTACTTTTTTTTTAAACACATATAAAGACGGTGATCACATGTCAGACAACACCGTGCAAAGACTAAACAGAGACACAACTTGAAAGCTGAAACTTGTTTCAAAGAGATGTGATATAGTCTCTAAGGGTTATTCTCTCAGCACCTCCATCCTACTAAATCTAAAACAACAATGCTTTGCAAAGAACGTTTGCATTTACAATATGTACAGCTGTGTTAGGTTGTCCTGGTAACTGTGAAACACCGTGTGCACGTCTCTCATTGTTTTGGATTTATTTGATAATTCAGAAAAAATAAAAACGGAATGAGTAACAGTGCAAACATGCACTCGGTCTGTGATTTGCAGCTCAGCGGGCTGCTCGCTTCTGTAATCGGCACAGACAGGGAGCGTATAATAAACACCGGTAGAGAATGATAAGGTTTGTCTCACTGTAAAACTGTTAATGCTGCAGTTTTACTGGAGTCGCACATGGCAGGAAAGCAGCACTTAAACGTCTCTAAAGCTTTAACGGTGAGTTTTGGGGGAAGGAAAAAAAAAGAGAGAGAGCCGGGACTGGAGAAAGTGTTGTAAAAATAAGAGAGAGAGATAAAGAAGAAGATGCAAAAGGACTTGCAGCTTGTTCACATATCTCCACTTCCACTTTTCCTCCTCCCTTGTTCACTCTTTTCCATTCTTTCATTCATCCAGCCAGCCAGCCAGTCAGCCAGCCGGCCGGCGTAGGCACTTTTTCTTTGCCAATCCCTGTGCTTACTGGTTGTAACAGCAAGTTTGTTTTAATAGCACAGCTCCCAGAGTTTGTTTAAAATGACGCATGTATTGACCTCCGGGTGCAGCAAACCTCCAGCAGTTGCTGTGCAGTCATATAGGCTGAGAGTAAGGGTGTTTCCATTTTGATGATCAAAATCAAAAGGATTGACGATTCTTACAGTACTTCATTGTCTCTCCACCACCGCCTACTTGTGTGTAAAGATGATATAGTGCCTATAGACTCTATTGTCTATCTACTCTATTATTGCCACGGCATAAAATCAATGATCGACATCAATCATTTGATCGTCTACGAAGGTTCTCAGTCATCCAGGTCGTCTGTCTTCAAGAAATTTGAATCTAAATCCGAGAGATCCAAGTATTTATCCTAGGCAGGATTGTTACGTTAGTGTAACAATGGCATAGCCGACAGTGCTGAAAGAAAGTTTCGATCGAATTGGGAAAATTGTGACACCCCTAACTGAGAGGTTATGTCATCTGACACAATAATACGTTATGTTGCATGCCTACATCATTTCCTGTGAATCCCTCGTGTGTGGGTATGCAGTTCAAACCCTGGTAAAGTGCCCGTTAACAATGAAGACTTTCTATATAAAAAGATGAGTACAGGAAACAAATACTACTGCAAGAAAAGAAGCCATAAATGAAAAACTGGCTCTTCATATGAAGAAAATCTTCTAGGTCTAAATCCACAGCACCGCTGCAGCCACCTTATACGCTCTCATTCCCATTCATTATACAATAAAAATCAAGACGCGGAGGTAATCAGAATTAAAAATGCAGGTGACCTCAAGTGCCTCCCTGCCAGCAGCCACAGTACGAAAAACCACAGTACGCTGTTATTCATTCTCCAGCAAGTGAGCCACATGAAGCCAGGAACCGCTGGTCCCAACAGATTTGACAAAAAGCTTCTGAAATGTTTTCTGAAACCACAAACGCTTGAATTTGTGACTTTTGGAAAAACTGAAGCAGGGTGGAAATGTTCCTTTTCCAGTTTTTGACCTGGATTATATTTGTGTTTCAAAGGAAATACTCCAGCGCTACGCCTAAATTGTATTTGGCACATAAATTTGCCCGATTCTCACACACGTCTAGTGTATAAGGTTGAAATTTTGCCTCTCAAGTCATGGCTGGAGGGTCACACACAAAGGAAATTATATGAATAATATCTAAATTGAAGGAAAATCTCAGGTGCGGATACATTTTGTAGGGAAGTTTGAATGGCAACTTTTACTCTTGATTTCTCACATACACCATCCATCCATCCGTCTGTCCATACATCCGTCCATCCATCCACCGAGCCATGACACTCTTCTTCATTATCTGTTGAATGCTTGCTTCATTTGCCTGCTCAGCCCTGCCTTGTTTGAGGGGATTTGAGGGGCGAGATTGCTAATCCCAACTTTGAACATGAATCAGCGTCCAGGGGGGAAGGCCTCCTGGATTCTCAGCCTCTTTCTTATGATAATGGGTCCAATCAGTATGGCCGGAATGATGAAAATGCCAGCCGGCTTATCTCAGTGGGACAGCTTGGCGGTTGGGGAGGGAGGCCTGTCAGAAAGACAACAAGAACCTGTTTTGAAATAAGAAGGGTGCAGCGGCTCTTATTTCTAGCGATATCTGTATGTGTGTGTGCACATATGTACGTGCATGTGCATATACTGTAGGCTGAATCACATCAAGACATGCTTTGGTAGAGCTGTGTGTGTGTGTGTGTCGGTATTTGCATTTGTGTGAATGCACAGGAGTATAGCATGGATTTTTCCTTTGCTCAGGTTGATATACAGTAGCTCACTGCGTGGGACAGGTGCGTTCGGCATCGAGCTCACCTTTCTGAAATTGATAACTGCTGACCAGGAGATAAGCTACTCCATACGAGGACTGAGCAAGCTCAAGCACATGCACACATCGGCTTGATAAACACGCGTTTGTTCAGCGCCAAAGACATCTGTTTGACATATTTGAAGTACTCTCACTGAACCCGCAGCGTCCTATATCGTATTGGAGATTGTTTTACGAACTGAAAACCTGTGTGCATCGCCTCCTCCTGTGGGATCCAAACTGATCACGTAATTGTTACGAGAATTTTTAAGGAAGAACCCTTGAATAAGGAAGATTCAAAGTATCAAAGTTAAATTTATTATTCTTGTACAAGAAGGAGCGTTTAACAGTGAAGGTTACAGAGAAAAGGCTTCCTGAAGAGCTCAGATCTGTTGGTTTTTATACATTTTTTAAATGGGCTGTCTCAGACACCTCCCTCACTCAGCTCAACAATGAACATTATGTATCAAAATGACACGTCTCAGGTCTGTTTCTCGTGTCCTTGTCTCTCCTGTCCTTGAACTACTGACATCTCTCCCTGCCATCCTCAGCAAAACACAGTCCAGATAAGGGAAGTGCACGAGACGTGCAAAAAAACAGGAAACACACATTATATGATGAAAACATCTCAAACCCAGTATACTCCTGATTTTTATAACAGTAATGTGAGCGAACTTTTGAATTTCCCATGCCAACCTTAAGGACATGACAACAGGTGCCTGTAGTCATCGTACAGTGCAAGGGTTCACAATAGGTTCCGTCACATTACAGATACGCTCACGTACGGGAAGTATCACGGCATTCGGCATGAATGAAACGTGTTAACTGTCAGTGAGGCGGAAGTTCTTGCCAGCTTGGGAGGAGCAGAGGATGTGATTGAATGGGAACTGGCTGTGCGTCCATCACCGTACATGAGAGCTACAGTTACAGCGAAGGCATTATGCCAGATTATGGGGCTAAGCAGGGGGCACTGTCTGTCTCTCTGCCGGTACTTGGAGAGGACTCAGGTTCTGGACTGGACATACAGCTGTTCCTGGCTACTCCTCCACCAGACTCTCAGGCGTCCAATAAAACTACACGCAATGGATGTGTGTTTTCGAGTCTGTGTTAATATTTGTCTTGTTGGAGTGTCTGTTTTCTGATTGGGTTTGTCTCTGTGCGTTCGTGTCCAGTTATGAATCCGGGCAGATATCCACACACACGGATGGGAACGGCCTTCTCATCGCCCACTTTCCCCGCTGAGCGATGCCTCATGTGGTGACTAGAGCTGGTAACTCATCCAAAGTCTCCCCAGGGCTGCAGCTCTGTAATGAGAGGCCATTATCACCGGAGAGTACACTACACTGGAGATAAGAGAGGCCTGGCCTGCAGGCAACCAGCACTGTTCACTGTCACTACCCAGGAATAGCCATATGACGCCTGTATCTCCAAATTAAATCCTCGTTCCCTTTCCTCTCTCTCTCTCCCTCACTACCCATTACCTCAAATGTTCCTGGCCCGTCTTTATTTCTCTCCTCTTCCTGTTTATCTTTTTTCCTGTCAAGTCTCTTTTTTTTGGCTAAACTACTCCTTTTTTTTTTTTCCCCCTGTCTCATACGTCAGGATTGGCAGGGCCCAGGTGGGATTGTGCTTGTCAGTGTTGGCGGTGGGATAACAAGCGAGCAGAAGAAGAGCCCCCCCTTCAAAAAAATACAAATAAAAACAGCTCCTTCCATCAGAGGATAGGAATGGCATGTGCAGTGTGCCAGCGGACCTCCATCCCATGAGCTCATTTTCTATTAGCGTGAGCGTGGAGTACGGAGACGGACACCATATCCGTGGAAGAGCGCATGTGTTGTGTTTGTGACCTTTGGGCCGGCTCGGGTTACATGATGTGTGAAATTTTACTGTGACATCATGTACATAATCATTAGCACAAGGTTGCAATTGAATACGGGTATGAAATAAAATAGAAAAACGCAGATTGTTAGAAGTCACTATCTGCAAAGTGCACTGAGCTTGAACGAGAGTCATTTTACGACACCCCACAAGTCGCGAAGAACGACGCCGAGAGCTCTGATAGCCCTTTACATCGTCATAAAGGAGTTTTGCTCTCGAGTTTTCCTTTCATGATCGTCTCTGAACTTTTCTCTGAAATTTAAATCCCTCTCCGTTTACGGGCCGAGACAGAAGAGGATCCGCCGCTGTCGACTTTCATTCGCCCCGTTAAACACCATTTGCATAGGCTGACTTCCACGCCATGCCAACCAATAACTGCAGCTATGTGGAAGCCGATTCAGTAGAGAAACTTTACTAAGTGGATATGAAGGAGAGAAGCTGTTTGCATGCGTGCAAAGAGTTGAAGTCCTTTTTTTTCTTATGTGCGTCCTTATCAGCTCTGCTCACAAAGCCGGGCCTCAAGACTCTGAACTACAGTAAGTGTGTGTGTGTGGGGGGGGGGGCACATGAACACACATGTGCAGAGGAACTGGAGGAACACATGTATGGGGGAACTATAAGCAAACACACACACACACATTCTGGCAGAGGGCTGGATGTTGGCCGTTTGAGTTCAAATGTTAAGTCAAGCGATCGGTGGGGAAAGTTATTCTTGGTTTCTAGAGTTCAGACTGTTCAACTCTGGGTCTCTGGGCAGCACATTCAGATTATTGAAAATAGCTGTCAGTCTACATCCGCGAGGGCGCCAGGTTTTCCAGCGAGCGAGGTTCCCAGTGCGTATATTCATCCCTTTAGATCCAGTCTGTAAGATTTAGGGTGCTCTAGTTACAGAATATGGTAGAAATGGAATATAATATACATAACATAGTGTATCATCACCTGAAAACAAGATGTTACGGACACTGAAGGTCCTCTTCAACAGATTCCAACATGTTGCACGGCTTCTACTAGTAGCTCAGACTGGACAAACACTGGCTCGAGATGGGTCATTTCACGTATTTCATGCCCATCCTTTAACATTACAAACATCACAGTGTAAAATCACGGATAAGGTAAAGATGAAAGAGGCTTCAAATTAAGGTCCAGCATCATCTTTCTATCGCAGTCATGGCAACAAACATCATCAAAAACAGTAGAAGAATAGATAGATCCCATTTTTACCCAAAATACAACCACATACACACAAAGGGCTCACAGACATGCAAATGTAGAGTGATGGGCAGCCATGTAGCGGTGCCACGGGAGCACTTAGTTAGGGGTTCGGGATCTTGATCAAGGGCACCTCAGCAATGCCCAGGAGGTGAGCTGGCACCTCTCCAGCTACCAGTCCACTTTCCATGCTTTGGTCCATACTGGACTTGCCAAGTCCCTACAGACTGGGCTGTGACATTTCAGTCGATGGCCTAATGAACTGAATGTCCAAAAGTAACAATAATAAAAGGAAATTAGAAGAGATCAAGGATGGACAGTTCGTTAAAGCACTGCTGAGACGTGAGAAAATAGAAATATAGTCTTTCTCTTTACTCGTGCTTATTGTATACGGCAAAAAAGTTACAGCTAAATAAAAAAGTAACTCCAGAAACAGCTCAAAGAAAAACTTGGACTGTGGACCGTTGTGTGAAACTCATGAGACTTAAAAATGAATAATAGACGGGACAATATCCCTCAAGTACGTTTAGGGTGAGGCCCATTGTGAATCTGCTCCATGTTGGGTAACATCTGGCTAATGAATTCTGGTGCTCGGGGTCCATATGACAATACAGTCTGTTTGCCTTCATCCGGCTCAAGCCCAGGGGTGAACGTGAACTGCTGTCTCACTGCTTCCTGATTAAACTGTATATAAATTAATAGCAGCGGCTGACACATCATCATCAGAGCTGCCCCGGTGAAACAGAAAAGACAGGTGTCCCTCTGGCATGCCTTTTCCACATTGTGTGTACGCACGCACTACAGTGTTAATCTGTCACACTCTGCCACGGCCTGTCTACGTTCAACCGAACGCTCATCAATCACACGTGTCCGGTGAGCACGCGGACATCCAGCCACACGTTTTCACCTTTCACCAGTGCCCATCTGCCCCCAAAAAAGTGACTCAGGCCACCCGTCGTCATCGTCCCTTCCTCTGGCATATGTGGCACACACACACCAGACCAGCTAGACTGACTGAAACCAAATGGCCTTGCAGCACCGGTACATCCGCAGTCATCCAAAACACTGACCCCGAAGGCCTTCCAACTGTGGGACACCTGGAGCCCAGAGCTCACGAGTCAGGGGAGGAAAGCAGCATAAAAAAAAACACCCTTAAACACCCTTACCCTCCTCCAAACTCCACCCAGAACATGCAATAGTGTCAGTGTTTTTTGGGGAAACACAAGACCTCATCAATCATCGATTAGCTCGCATTTTTATTCGTCGTGTCGGACAGAAACATTCGAAACACTTTTGCTCCGTTGCACTCCTGAGCTTGCTTTTCTTCCGCTCCCATTAACGGTCGATTCTCCGTGGTGCCGCCCAGTTTCACCACGGCCCGCAGATGCACAGCTTGCAAGAAATAAAAAAAGCACTTCCTTAGCTTTGAGAGCTGCAAGCAGGTGTGAAAACAGGCTCATGGTGAGGAGGAGGGACGAGGAAAGGAGGAGGAGGAGGAGGAGGAGGAAAGGAGGAAGAGGTGAGATATGCTATGCTCCAGTTAAGGCTGTGGGGTTTAGTCTGTGGCTCCTTCATGTGGCAGAAGCCCATTAATCATTCCTGTTCACTGACAGGACCTCTGCAACACACACACACACACACACACACACAAACATGCATGAGCACCCACACGTCCGTGCCTCCGCCCCCGCTGCCACATACACAAGAGGAGCACGCCCTTGCTTTTCCCCCAAAACATGCCCGATGATCATCTTCCTCCCACGCGCACATCCACCCCATCAAACCACAGAGTCATCCATCTTACACGTCCATCCATCTATCTATCCGCCGCACCATCTTCCCCGCTTTGATAAGCTCTGGCAACTTGCTCACGAGCCATCAAATCTGCTTTTATTTCTCCCCTCCACTTGGCAGCCGCCGAAAGAGAACACAATCTCAACATCGCCCCCAAAAAGAAAATAAACCCGGGGCGAAATGCTACGTAAACTGTGAAATGGAACAAAACAGAAATGAGAAACAATAAACCCGATTTCTCATGGAGCGCCGTTAACTCGGAGAGGCTTCAAATAAATTCTGATTATGAAGCCGGATGAATGAAAAGACTTCCCGACAGAGGACAGAAAACAGTTGTGTTGGTAATACATCATGTGTTGCTCTGGATTGAGGTTATTAAACAGTTCCAGTTACACATACAGTTTGAGGATATCTGTCACGGGTGACGTTTGTACAAACCAAAATTCTTTATAAATGAAACACTTTGAAAAAGTGGACAGAAGCTGTGTTTGTAGAGACTTCTATTTAAAATAGTGACATATGTGACATAAACTAAACAAATCTGGAATTTAATAAATATTAGTCTGTGGCTCCGTGAGTCTTAACATCTTGATTAAACATCCTGCGCTGTATTGAGAAATATTTTCCCTTTATGAGGACTCTATATCATTTTTCAAAAGATATTAATTCAGTAAAGGAGACAGCCGGGGCAGTATCACAGTGAATGAAAGGCTCTGAGTCAACTTTATCCAGGTGTTATGAGCAAAGCCGCCACTAGGGGCTGTCTACGCCACAGGTTTCTCCACTGGAAAGCTGAAGCTCCCCCCCGCCCCAAGCTTCAGTCAGCAACCACTTCTCATGACAAAGGATTAAAGGCTGAGTATATTACAGAAAGTGTATTATTCCAGCAGTATGCATTTCACTAATGGATCCATCAAAGTTTCTCGAATGAGAGAAAAGAGAAGAAACAGAAACCCCGAAGAAACATTTTGAATTTGAAGCAGCGCGACCGCAGTTTTCCACATTATTCCAGCATGTGCAATTGGGCTGCTTTTCATTTCTGTGTGAAAATAAGGAATGTGTGTATCTGTGTGTGTGTGTGTGTGTGTGTGTGTGCTTTTCTCTTGTTCAAAGAGACAATGATTACTCTGCAAAAATCATCCACTAAGATGAGAAGGCAAAATAAACTAATTATACCCTTGAAGTTTTCTGCAAATGCATTCCAATTTGAGACAAATAAAATATACGTTTGCATGCGCTTTAACTCTTTTGGAGAAAAAAACAAAAAAACACCAAAAAAAACACAAAGCGAGCAGCGGTTGGGTTAAAAAACATCAACATGGTGCGAGATACGCCCCAGTTGCAGCGGCGAATGCAAACAATCGCGGTTCGAGTCGCATGAGAAACAGATGAGAAAGACGCAAAGTAGTTGAAAATGTAGTAGTTTTTGTTTGCGGCCAGGACCGCTGAGAGCGTGAGGGATGGATGCTCGGATCCGAAGGGAGGAGAAGGCATATAGGCTGGAAGGAAGGTAGGAGAAAGTTGGATGGAGATAGATTAGAGCGGAGAACACATGTGGGTTAAAGAACGGTCTCGGAGATAAGGGAGCAGAGCTGCATTAAAAGTGTACGGAAATAAACATTCTGAGGGCGAGGGGGTGGCGTTATGCCAAAAACGAGGAGGGCAATGTGCTCAGAAGACGACGTGTTTAGGCACGAGAAAACATAAAAGCAAGATCATCACCAATTCAGAAGAACTCAGAGGGATGGAGAGAAGATTCAGCAACTTCCTGCGAATATTTTCCTCCTTGCTTTGCACCTTTATGTGGCAGACATGATAGGATTAATGAGGTAACTCTTTCCTGCCATCTTCCCCCTTCAAAGGAGCTTTCACAGGGTTGGAGGAGCAATCAGGGAAGAAGGGGGGGAAGAGGAATTAGAAAATGCCTCGGAGGGATGTCAGTGCTAATTGTTTCCTATTTAGGCAAATCAAATAAGTTACATCTTATAGGGTTGTTAAAATATGACTCGGCTGTCAGATACAATATGAAAGGGATTTGATTAAACCCTCACGAGAACCCTCAGGGGGTCAACGAACCCCCCCCTGGTTTTTTGGAGATGTTTTGCTCAGTCTAAGAATAACCAGATGTTTTGATGCTAATATGTGGTAAATCCATTTACCGACTGGCAACGGAGAAAGATTTCGATGTTCACAGATAAATATCTTGTGGGGGAGGGCGAGGTCAGAAATGACTCTGAAAATCATGTGATGGCAACAAAGATGTAGTTTAAAAAAGCAGAGCAGATATCATCGCAGGGTAGCAGATATGTAGCAAAACAGCAATTTTGAGATTATTATTAATGTGATGTGTAATCAGAGACTAAAATAGCTCTGGCTCCGACTCGTGTGTTTTCATAAATATGATTATTACTGTGACAACAGAAGAAAAAGGGAAAAAAAACTTGGCTTAAAAGCGATCTCTCTTTTTGCCAGTGTTATTACATGTGCAGAAGTCACCATCAGACCGGATTAGGGGAATAGGATTGCGATGCTCGCCTTTGATCTGCCAGATTACAGTAAATCTTCCACGGCACAGAATGAAAAGTTAGCGGGAAAAAGAGAGAGAGAGAGAGAAACGGAGACGGGAGGAGGGGATTCGATATCCATACCGTCCCCCCAGCTAAGCCGAATTCTTCCCCCCCTCGCCTCGTGCTTCCAGGAGATTTGGTGTGGCTGTGATGTCTAAGTCCGAGTCCGACACAATCGGGACAGTTGGTAATATGGCAGCCGAGAGAAAGAGAGAGAGAGGAAGAAAGAAAGAGATACTCTTTAATAATGAGATCTGTTTATTCCACCCCCACTTTAGATCAATTCAGCCGTACATGTGTGTGGAAAGAGATCAAATGTTTCTTTGAGATAAAAAGCTCGTGCCGGGCCAGTCAACAAAACAAAACGCCACTGTGGCACCGCTCTGTGTGACAACGCTTTAATCTACGCCGTGCGTATTCCATGTAAGGGTGGGTGCAACCGTTTTAACAAATCTGATACATTAGATCTCCGAACTACGTCAGAGCGTGGCACGATTAGAGCAGATGAACAAGACTTGATAATAGCTCTGCTAATTAACTCCAGACTTCACTGGAGGAGTTGAGAGCTGGCTCCTGGCTAATTGCAGAACAAATGCCCCCCATCCCAAGTCCCACCCTGCCTCCCTTCTCTCTCTCTCTTTCTCTACGCCACCACCACCTCCTCTATCCCGCTCCCTCCTACTCTCCCCGCCACCACGACAGCATGTTCACTTAGTCATGATGACGATGTCCTTTACCGAGCAAAAAAACCCCGTAACGAGACCTTTAGCACGACCATCTCATCTGTTCAGCTGTCGAGAACCCTCCCGAGATACTTCAAGCGATCTCGGTAATGAACCTCTCTCCGGAGCGGGCCAGGAATTAATCTCCGATCAGCAAAAGGGGGTGGGAGGGAGAAGATGGAAGGAGAAGTCAGAAGGATAGACGGCGAGGACGGGAACGAGGGAGGGAAATAATCAGAAGGGTGTGAACGAGAGAACATGACATGTGAGAAAGAAGAAGCGTCGGAGAGAGAGAGCTTTTTCGTGCCAAAGACATTGGGTGCAGCCCGGAGAGTCCATTAATAATTGCTCAGAAATGCTGTCATCACAAGGCTCCCCTTATTACACATGAGTCAAATGGTCCTATTACAAAGTCGCCGCGCTGCTGGCATCGCTCTGTGCTCTGGCTAACGACACCGGACAGGCCCGCTATCAATGATACTTTGGACATTAGATTAGTCATCAAGTCAGAGGAAGTCAGGATGATTGCAATGTCCATCTTCATAAAAGCAGATGCTTTCCCACATCCTCCTCGTGCCCTTTCCCCTTTTCTTTACCCGCCGTCTGTTTGGTTCCTCTCTCCCTGTCGCTTCTACGTTCCCGTCCTCCCATTATCTTCTTGAATTTATCATCTTTATTCCTTATTTCTCGTCCGTTCTTCTTTCTATCCCTCACTCTCTCTCGCCGTCTTCCCTCCTGTGAGTGTGTGTGCCCAGCGTTCAGGCTCTGGGGTAAATAGCTGGAAAACATTCAGACATTAATCAGCCTGTCGCCAGACAGCGCTGACATCACAGGCCTCGCAGGATAAACACAGATGCACGTGTGCACACACACACACACACACACTTGCAGGTAATACTCTCAGAGGGCGGCCGCAGCATAAACAGGTAATCAGTCTGGAGCGGGGGGCGCTAATTGGCACGCACACTGTACATGTACACATACGCACGCACACCTTGTTTGGGCTGATTTGGCTGTTAAAGACGGGCACGGTAAACCGGTGACCTCATGCCGGTGATCTAATGGGGTGTCCGAAAAGGAAAATGTGTCCACAGCCGGTGGAGGGCAGGGTGGTGTTGGCACTGTTGGATGTGACCGGGGTCACTGCTGACATCATACACCTGCATGGTTACACTTTTTTTTACATGTTTACTGTAAAGGTGCATTCAGGCTGAAAATTAGGCCCGTTTTTTCCCCTTCCTCGCTTTAACTCGTGAACATTTGGCCACTGGTGTTTTTGAACTCTGTAACTTAAAAAGACCGAAATTCACTGCAGCCTGCCAAGTGTACATAGCGCGGTACGAATGTTAGATGTAGCTGCAACATTTACGGTCATCTCACCAGACTGGAAACACTTCTTTACTGTATTTTAATTCCTCTTGCGTGTGTATATTCATGAATAAAAGAGTCCTGCAGCTTCAGGAGAAGGTTTTGCTCACACACACGTGTCTTCACTTCACTTTGCATTTACAGCAGTCCATGTCTTTCTTTCCATTGACTTCAGCTGTGCTGCATGGTGGGTCTTTGTCTTCTCTATCAGTGGAGACTCAAGGAAGTCACTGCACCACAACTTCCGTATTAAACAAATGATAGATCTGATGCTCATTTATGAACTTTGGCAGATTTCTTTTACTTCTGAACGGAGCCAATGGGCAAGTTATGAGAGTGAAATCAATGTGCTTAAACATATTTTCTAACTGTCAAACTATTCCTTTAAGGTTTCGCTTCCAATCTTAGATTGAGTTTGCATTCTCAATCATTCTTTGGACTGAAATAGTAGTAGCGTCCTTTTTCCCCCCTCCGTACACCCAGACAGCGTTACGCTCACGTAAGGCAAAGCCAATTCACTACCTCATAGACTGCTGCTCCAAGAAACTTTCACTGCAATTCTCTTTATTTGTGATCAACAAGCAATGATAAACGTTAAAGTTTAGACTTATAAATATAATTTAATATGCAGGTTTAGGTTTCTCTTCATTTATTTTCTGTAAAAAAGACTCAGTCTTTGTCATACATGTCTGAGACACAAACTGAGACGCCCAGACACACACTCACACACACACACACACACACACACACACAGATGTTAACACAGAGGGTTGATGTGGTAAAGGCTGCGTCGAACAAAGGAGGATTCGGTTGCACCCCTCCTCCCTGCCGCAAACGACCTGGGGATTCTTTCATAGCGGTTACGGGACGGGATGATTTTAGGGAGCAGACATGCACCTTGCCTCGCGTCCCCGGGCAGACGTCCCCCCCCCCCCTCCTTTGAGATGAGGTACCAGCTCTGGTGACACAGAGCGACAAAGCTACAAAGGTTTTCTGCTACATCCGCTGTCAGCCTTCGACACACAGAGGCAGAAAAAGAAGTTGCACACACGCCCTGCGAACACAATTTCCTCAACAACAAAAAACATGGAACATTTCTAGATGGAGGTATTTTTGTCTTTTCTTCATAATCCATAAATTATTCTTTTGCTTCCTCTCTCTCTCTCACACATTCATGCCTCATTCTCTCCTTCTTGCTCATAACTGTCCAATTACCTATGGTATCAATCTCCACAGATACAGCCACTCAGCTCGCTGCTCCCATTATGAGCTATACATCATTACCCCTCTGGAAGAATGGGAGATCCCATTTGGAGCATGACATCCCTTTATTCTGAGACGTTCAGGGATCGGGACTGTGTGTGTACAGTACGCGTGAGAAAGAGGCAGGGGGTACAGTGTATTGTGTAAGCGGAGTCTTAGAAGAGGCCTCAGGAAGCTGAAAGAGTTAAATATCTGCATACTGTATGTGGATTATTCAGGAGGCATGCTAAATGAAGATGACATTTAGACATTCTGTAATTCTCTAAGACTTAAGAACAATGCCCAACGGGGCGGAAACAACAAAAGCCCTTTTCAGCGAGGTGATGCACGTCTTACAGTATAATTGCTAAGATACCGGTAACACGGTCGCTTTTAGTAGCTCACTCTTTCTCTGCACGTCAGATCTGTAATCATTTAGCTCGCAGAACAGACATGTCAATTACGCCGAAAGCGCCGTTAGTGGGAGAATGTTCACAACGTGGCCTAGAAATGTAGGCGTGGAAAATCTCTACAGGTATTTGTACAAATATTTCTTAAATGATCCGTTTTTTTTCATCCTCGGTCGCTGCAGTCGACGTTAAACGAGGTGCACCTACAAGAAGGACTCAGAAGATGCTTCCAGTAAAAGAAACTGAAGAGAAGAGTAGCGGGAGAATGCAAAAAAGACATTCAGTGGTTAAACTACGATCCGATTTTCACCAGTTCTTTAATATGTCAAATAAACACACATAGATTCCTGGACTTTTCTTTTAATAGTGAGAATAATGACTCATAACTATGAATTAAATATTCTAAAAAAGTCTCGTTTCTGGGATGGTTATGACTATAGCAGCTGAGAAAAAATAACGTAGCTGCAGTCGATGCTTGAGCTGTGTGAGAGAGTGATAAAATAGGACATAGATGCACCGTGTTGGCAGCCTGTGGGTTTGGGGTCTTAATCCGACACAGGCAGACCAGCCAGGTCCTCATAAGGGCTCTTTTCATGGAGCTGTGGGGCCTTGGTGCTTTCTGGGGGCCTGGGGTGCGGGGGGGACAAGCCACCCAATTCCCTCCCTCCATCCCTTATCCTACTCCCCCTCCCCAGTCCAGACCCTAGTCATCCTCTTTCCACCGTCTTTGTGGGTCTTTTCCACTTTGATTTCATGTTTGCCCATCTCATGGCTCTGAGACGGGGCGAGCGGAGACATTCCACAAAAGACCCCATGAGACGCAAGCCCCCTCCGCTTCCTGCACACACACACCACATATACATAATAACACACATCCCTTACACACACACACACACACGTATAGGTAAATGCGTGTACAGACATGTACGTACACCCACCAAACATGCACACACACCCGTATCCTACCTAAACCTCTTGTTTCCACTCCCACCCAAGGAAAGAAAAGCTTGTGCCAATTTACCACAAACAAAGACTTCATTCTGTAAAGTTTTCTGCTTCTGTGGTGTTCGGGGGGATTTTCCGTGAGCCTCAGAGCGGTTACCATCTCATGTACCTATTTGTTGACCTGTTCATATTGTTGTACGTCTTCACAAGGAGCGTAAAGAAACCCAACCCTGTCACAACTCCCAGACGAGTTGATGACGAACTCAGCAGACTACCAAACCATATACAGGGGTCCCCCCTCAGCTGTTTCTCTCCCCCACAGACTGTGAGCCTGTCCCTGGCTGGGGGTCCTAGGGTGTTCCCCTGGGGAGCCCCAGAACTGTGGGTGTTAGTGTTGCCACTGGGGCTTTATAGACTCCCTACTGAGAGCATCTCCTTAGAAGAGACAATGGGAGGCATTTATCCCCTGGGTGACCGTGCTGACCCCCTAAACTCACTCCCCTAAATCCGCCCGGGCATGGACTGGCGGCTCCTTTCAGGGAGCCTTTCAGAAGGCCTCACAAAGCGTCCTGGCTCATGGGCAAGCCTCCTCAGTAATGCATCACTTATTATACACGTAGAAGATAAAAGAGTTTGTGCAGCTTCGAGCGAATAATTCAAAGATCTTAATCCAAGATGCGATCACGGATTGATGAGATATATTTAACGATGTTTCCGGGTAGTTTTTTTATTTAAACATGCAACATTTTCAAGAAGTTTTCACCTGCGGACAATGTGCGCGCCACGTAATGACTGTCCAGCGGGAGAGAGCGTGATCAGAACAATACAGCTATTCTCGTCACAGGCCCGGTGGATCGGCGAGACGGCGGCGGAGAGACAACAAGAAGTCAAGGGAGACCCACAAACACGCATTCACCGCCGCCGAGAATCAAACCGCTCTCATCAAAGCGGGAATCAAAACATTTTCTATTTTCAACCTCATCTTTGCTGCCTTTTCTCATCCTCCATGCTCTTCCCGTCCCCTAACCGTGTTCCCTCTTTTCAAACGCATCTCCCTCCTTTCAGCCTCACTTCCTTTCCCAGTTTGTATT
Organism: Larimichthys crocea; assembly: GCF_000972845.2. Taxonomy (NCBI): domain Eukaryota; kingdom Metazoa; phylum Chordata; class Actinopteri; family Sciaenidae; genus Larimichthys; species Larimichthys crocea. The sequence goes on from NC_040026.1 coordinate 20,621,735, forward strand.
GTTGTTGTTGTTTCTTCCCCCTCATTCCTCCTCTCTCTTTCACTCGGCACTTTTAATTCCACCCACTATTTTTCTCCTGCAGCCTCAGTGCAGAGGCACCATTTCAATCGGGGGGGGGGGGGTTATGTGTGTGTGTGTGTGTGTGCGCGCCTGGGTCTGTGTTTGTTCATGTGAGTGTGTGTGAAATAGGGGAGGGGCAAGAAAGAGAGAGAGAGGAAGAAAGAGGTTAATATATGTGTGTATATTGTGAGAGACAGCGTGAGCGAGAGTAAGACCTTTTTTTGCTTGTGTGTGTGTGTGTGTGTGTCTGAGAGTGTGTGTCTGTGCGTGCATGTCTTTGTGCATGTGATGGAGATGAAGTAAAGGGGTTTAACCCTCCACTTTAGTTTATGCGTGTATCCTTTTGGGGGGGACCCCCGCTGCAAGGAAGAGGCTTCCTTTCATTCTCTTTTGCATTCCAATGCATCCTATACACTCCGTAAGACCCCCGTTAAATGCGGAGAAAATAGGCCGAGTGGTATGAGTGAGTGATAGACGTCTCTGTTCTTCGGGGCTATAGCATTCTTTTCTCTAGGCTCCTATTTATTGGCATTTTTTTCAGCCTTGAGAAACAGAAAATCACCAGATTTGAGAATGTGGCGTGGAGAGAACCCCCCACACATCTAATGGTTTGTTCCAGACTGGCTAATCCAGCAGTGAGATTCAGCTCAAATTCGATAACCTGAGTGATATTGTAGAGTAACGAACATCAAGTTCCACATTTCAGAAATGTTATTTCTGTATTTTTCGATTGAGAATTCAATTGTTTTTCATTTCTCTGGTCCGACAGCACGGCCAACATGTCAGTAACAATAGCTCATCGCACGAGAAATCCGTGAGAAACGGATGTTTCCTCACCTCGAGACGGTGGCCACTCCTTTAAATGAGAATTACTCACTCAGCGCATAAGCCAAAAAAAAAAAAAAAAAAGGTTGACCGCTTCCTCGTACACTTTGGTGTCGCCCTCTGCACCCTTGCATTAGTTATTCTTCCTCTGTCCTACCTTCTCGGCCTGCCAGCTTTTCTTGTGTTTGGGAAAGTTTCCTCAAAACAAAACCTCGGTGTTATGGATTACGCCACAAAGAGGAGGAATTCACCAGGTTGGAGATGATCTCCAGTGTGGGGAAAATGCTTTTTGGGCCGCAGGGTTTTTTTTTTCGTTGCAGGCCTGTGGTCGGTCATTGGTGCAAATTGGCAGCAGGGCTGACTGCATGTTGTGACAGCTCCCTTAACGCTAAAGCCTAAATTATTATAATTACCATGGGTCAAAGTTGAAGCAGGAAGCTGGTCTGAAAATTATGATTGATTATTCAGGTTGTCTTTCTCTCTCTCTCTCCCAAATAACTTTGTATGCATGCTGCATGCCATCTGATTGTGTTTTGTGTCCAGTAGAGTGTCTTTGGATTCTCTGCTCTCAGCAAATAAGTTGCTGAGCGCAGTGATAAAAACCAACACAGACAATGGGCCAAATCAATAAAATAAGATCCAAGTTGTAATAAATCAGAACAATCCTTTCAACGTTTGAAGCGTTTGGCTTGATGGCCAGCCTGGATGGAGTAACTGGTGAGTCTAATGATTAAAAACAAATTATGGAACATAATCTCCAGGGTATCAAGCACCAGATTTTCTTTAACTGTTAACGATTACAGCTTGGAAATTAGAAATAGTTATTATTTCATGAATTCTGTGTATAATTTAATTAAAACATCAATTTTCTCACAAGTGACTGCCAACTCAGGCTAAATAAAACAGATACACACTGTATCTGTGAGCTACTTTAAGACCCTGAACCATAGACTGTATGTTTTGCACACCTATGTGCTGTGATTGGCTGCATCGGGATTACAGTAGTTCCTCAACAGACATTCGCTCGGTCAAGAACTGTGGGTTGATTGTAGGGTAGAGTAATCCATCATGATGAAAGACAACAATGTAAATACGACGTCAAAATGTGGTTTACTTTCTGCCAGGGCTCCGAGGAATGTTAAGGGGACTGCTAGCATCTTCTACTAACCAAAAAGTATGGAGGCCTTTTACCGAAGGCAGAAACCAAAGATTATACTGTAAGAGCTATTTGTAGCCATTAATTGACTAAGTATTCTGCGTGACCCACAAACCCACAGTGATTTTCCTATTTGGCTCACTTGCTATTGAAGTTGAATATCCCTGATCTATAGCATGCAAAACACTGATTTGGTCTTGCAGGACAAAAGTTATTTTTCAGTGTACTTTGGCTTCCTGACAGGCTTCCAAACGCAGGTTTTAAATGAACATAGCACTAACCACATTGAAAGAATAAATGTATAAAAATGCATTGGGTCATTTAAAACCTCTGAAAGGTAACATACTAAATGTTAAAGTTCATTCATTGTGTCTACCAAATCATGACATACAATGGATTTAACATAAAACAAGCACTGTATGTAAATGTTTATCTAAAATATGACATTTTAAAGGGAGTGTGACTTTATTTTATTATCATATAGAGTTGGGGTTAACCATAATCCTAAACAGCGGTATACTTTGACATTCATTCCTTGTCAATGAAAAAAAGGTTGCACAACATTTGACAATTGGCTTTTCCCGTATATAAAAGTAAACAGGCCGGTCGGGCTCTGTTCTGTTTCAAAAGAGAACGAGAGCAAAGTCGCTCATTTTCCTTTGAATGTTTCTTTTTTTTTTTATGTCTCTGCTGGTCTCAGAAAGGTTGTTGAGACATAACATGTGGTTAGGTCAGACAAACCGCAGAACACACTACTCTAAACAATACACCACCATGAGAACAAGCTGCCATCTTCCACACGATGGTAGCCACATGGGCACTTGTAAATAGAAGAACATGCTCCAGAAATGCTGACTGCTTAACTTCTTTCAGGATGAACACACGTTATATGAACTTTTTCTAGGAGTAAATAACCAAACACAGCTTTGCCAGATTTTCGGTGTCCACAAATCCCTCGAAGAAAAGTACGAGTAGGGTTCAGTTTGTAGCGTTCGCGTGTTCTCAGGGAGGAAAAGGTTCATGTCAGTTAGAGGAAAATTAAATATGTGCGGCACGTCCGACAGACTGAAGAACAAAGCAAAAGCTCTACTCCGTTTCACAAACTGATAACAAAGTCAAGGAGAGCTGCTTTTCAAGCTTTATCCCAATTTCAACAACATTTAACCCTAAAGGTTATGGACGTCCATGTGGTGACTTTGAGGTTAGCCTTTATAACAAACAGAGTAAAGATTGGTTTAGATTGTCAAAGGCCATCTCAGGGATCAGGTCTGCAACTGTGTGTGCCTTGGCCCGACCAAGGAGTGTCTGTTTATTATTTGTCCATATGCACGGCTGTGCCTGTGTAGGAGCAGTGCCCTATCCTGACCTGGGGATAATAGGTACACAAGGGTCAAGTATGCCCGGAGTGTAGAATATGTGGAGCAGGTTGTTGCGTGGAGTCTCGGTGGGGTGTGGAGGGCTAGAAGGCAGGTGGAGGAGTCAAAGGGTTAAACTAGAACAGGTTGGTAAGAGTGCAGGCATGCATGTGCCACAGTTGGTACCGAATTGCAAGTGTGTGAAGTCAAAGGGGGTCGGTCAGATCTGCATGAGCGTGTGCGGTTGTGCATTGCTGCACGGCATAAGGGGGTCAGGGTTAAAAAGACACAGTTGTTTTAACCCTGCGAAATTAAACGTCTTCCCTTAAGGTCTAATCCAGATTTTTTTCCGAAAAATGCAAGCATATGTCACAGTGCATGAACCTCTGATATGGCCACAGAGAGTATTTACGCGTATCATTTCATTAGCCAGTTCCAAGCAGGCCCGTATTTGTGTGGGCAAATGCGAGAATAGAAAGAAACCTGATGGGAAGAGGGAATAGTTCATCTAATGTAGCACAAGGGCCTGCTGAGCCCACGACTGAATGAAATATCTTCATCATGTGAATCAGAAGTGACAGTCATTTTCCCCCTCCGCGGGGCCAGCGAGCGTTGATGCAGCAGGCCTCACACAATGGTCGTCGCTGCAGCACATATATCATCAAGTCCCCTTTAACAGTGGTCTGCCCAGTGGAGTCTCGCGGAGCCCCTAAGTGGAATTTCTGCATTTACAATCATTTTCCACATTTCTCTTCAAATGCACCACACCTCTCTCTCTCTAAAGAATCCCCAAGACGCTCAGAGCTTTCTCTTACCCTCCATGCCGTCGACACTTCACACTAACCAGGAGCACCAGGATTGCGCTCAAATTAGTTACGAACCATTGGGTTTTCTCGGCGGAAAAAAAAAAAAAAAACCTTTAGATGTGAGCCAGCCATAGAGAGAACAGTGGGAGTAGGTGGAGGCTGCATTCTTTCGTTTTGGTTTCAGCGTTGGTCTATAAATCTTTGGTAAATGAATCTCATTCAGGCGCAGGGCCATCCCTCTGTCCTTTTGTGTTTGAAGATGCACATTAGCCACTGGCTGGAAACTTCTGCTGAGGTGAACAGACTATATGGGCGCTGCCTGATGCCAATTGTTTGCACTAGCATAATTCTGTATGTAAATGTTGCAAAAACAGAGTTTTTCGCCCAGACTCCCTGCAGGCAGAGTCGTCTTTTCTATCCTTTCCCCTTGGGAAGATGAAAATGTAGGTGAAGGAGGCGGGGAGCTCTCTCTCCTCCCCTTGTAAAACCACATTTTCCCCTCCTACTTGAAAGGATTTCTCAGATTTCTTGAAGCAATGGCACACGGGCACAAACACACAGAGAATTACACAGTCACACACACACACAGCATGAAGGTTAGGTACTTTTTTTAGACATACTAATAACAGACTAACACTCTACACTCTGATCTTCAAAGCAACTGAAGAGAAGAGGAGAATGAAGCCATTGAAAAGCCCATTGAGGGAGCTTTTGGCACATTTGAACCCACTTAGCCTGTAAAAGAACACTTTAATATTTACAAATCACAGTAAAACTGCATGCAGCACAAGGCCAAAGCCAATCCACTTCTGCAAACATAAAGTCAGAGCAAGAGGAGGGGGGGGGTTAATTTACAGGCAAGGAACGCAATAAATAAAAACAGCTTTTACTGTGTCATTTTAGAGGCTCGTAAAAAAGGAAAAGTTTCCTTTCTTCAACTTCAAGTGTGAACTTAACAGAATTATAACCTTTGAAACTGCATTGGATGCTTTATTGCTTTATCTTAAAGTGGTTTGCAGACTAATTTTCAAACAGTGTTGACCTGAAAAACATTTCCAGCCGTAAAAGTTGCCTACAAAGTTTCTGGTTTACTGTTGCTGCTGTCAGATCAGTCGTTTGTATTTAGTTTATTTTCTACAAGAATCATTTGAAGGACCCAAAAACTGACTGAATAACCCCAGAAACTTCTCTGGTGCCATGTTTATCGTACAGTATATGCAGTAGAGCTTAAGCTGAAAAAACATTGGAGCTCCAAATGTTCACAAAACTTGATTGCCAGTTTATTCAGCCATGGGAAGTGGCAGTACTCATTTAGCCTACACCGAGCCCCAGATTATGTTTACAACTGGCATTATAAAGCTGTCTTCAGTGACAGTCTCATATTTCATATTCCGTAGCAGATGATATAAATGCAACTGGAGCATCTCAAGAATTTTGGCAAGGCCGTATTTCCTTCAGGAAACAATGTCCTGACCAAGCTCAGCTGCCACTCAGGCTCCTGGAGTTTCCCCGTGTGCCAGAAGAGGCCAAATTAGACCAAGAACACAGCAGTCTTTATAGGAGGATATAGATTATATAATGCATTGCAAAATCTTGACTTTGTTATAGATGAGTGCATCAGACAGAATGTCTATAAAACTTTTGAAATTGCTTTAATGATAGGGAGAAAAAGGGCAGCAAAATCAGAGCCTGAAACTTCTGGATGGAGACTGGATCCATAAAAGCTGACCAACTTGCACCAGTCGTAAAAAAAACAAAAAAACTTGCAGGATTGTCCCGGTTGAGGTTGTTTTGCACGATTTTCTGCTGTTATTTCTTTGATTAGATCTTGTTCCATAATAAAACCGCACATTAATGTCGCTAATGTTTGTGAGAAATCTCTCACCGCGCCTCTTAATTGGCTGTCATATCACTTATTACCCATTGTTTGGATCAAGCGTTGCAGTTGATTCAAACCGACGCACATACCCAGGCTATAAGTCGTCATTAAGTAAACTAATGAGTCGTGCCATTTTGGCACTTGCCCTGATATTTGGATCTAATGAGCTGAGCGTCCACTCAAACTTCCATCTTGTCTGTTTCGAGCCACCTCTCTTATTGCAGCAGGACCCAAAAAAAATCTCAGAGGCAAAACAACCCATGCATTAACCACAGCTCCATTTCCCCTGCCACATTCATCGAGGAAACAAGTGGGTTTAATGGAGATCTAGTTTGCTGATTACAGATTACTGCGGTAAACAACATCCCTTGCCTCCAAAGGAAAAAATGCTGTCTGTCATAAAAAGGTGATAAAAGACAAACAATAACAACCGGTGCCGGTACAATACAAGGGAAGCTCATTGTACCCTGCAGGGAGCTGCGCTAATGCAATATACTGCTTCGGTCATTTTAGGCAACTTTCCCGAATCCTTAACAGATCGTGCTGCCGGTAATGACTTTTTTGAGGCACGTCAGGTAAAAATTGTTGAGCTTGTTTTAAATGTGAGTGATACGAGGGCTAGCTGGGAGCAAGAAGCCATACTGTGTTGTAGCTGTAGGCGGGGCCCACAGCTTGTAAGGGAGGAAAGCAGCAAAACCACAGACAGAGCCTGAAAAGAACTCCTCGAGTACCAGCATCAATTACCACCATTACTGCACATTACCCAGGCCCTCATTCTCCTTCCTGTGTGTGTCTCCTTGCACACAGTCGAGCCGGGGCTCACCGCTGCACCTTCAGGCTACCCATGAGACTGTGTGTGTGCAAATGTGTGAGGGTAGAAAACGTGCACGCACAAACTCCTGCATACACATGCCCATTTGTGTGTGTGTGTGTGTGTCGCCGGGTAATATATCATCTCAGCTTGAATAGACCCCCAAGCCAGAAGTTAATGAAGTGAAATGAGACTTATTAGCCAAAAACCTTTAAAGTCACTGACAGGCGAACGTGGGGAAATAAAGACAGCCTGAAATTATTAATGACAACGGAGATGTAGGTGCACAAAGGGAGTGTGAACGTGGGCGCAGTCCACAAAATTTACATTCTTTATGCAAAGATTTAAAAACACTGTGACACCAGTACTGTTCTCCCTCAAGATTTTGCTATTTTCTACCATCTTCCTCTAAAGGGTTCAAGTTGGGACAAACATTGATTATGCTTGTGTGAGTTTATACCTTGTTTTTCTGCAGGGAATTACATCTCGCCCCCTCGTTGCCCTGCAATGGATTAACCCAACGGTTGACGCTATCATATGATCCACATGATGAACATTTCTCACTGGCTTTATTTCTGAGGCGAGCAAGCGGCCCGGGTAGGCTAAGCCAGGTAATGTTCAGACTAATTGGACAGGAATGACCAGTTATCAGGCTGATTACTGCCACTCCTCATCAGGTAATGGTGGCTCAACAGGGGACTGGCCTCTGTCTGACGTGCAGCGCATGATTGAGAGCGCAGCCGTCGGAGGTTGGGGGCTGTACTGCCTGCTGGCCGGGGCTGTTCTGGGGTCAGCCAGCGAACAGGGACGCATTTCTCATCACTGTCAGAGAGTCGGTGGGAGCACTCACATTTGGAGTGCGTAGGCCCCTTGTCCAAGTAGCCAATATGCCAGACGTCTGACAGCCCGGCTATCAACGGTTCGTGGGATGTATTTTGTGTGCGCTTGTCAGAGAGACGGTGACTGTGCAGGTTCATAAGTAGCACAGTGTTTCTTCCACTGCGTCTCTCTTTGAATACCAAAGCTATGGGCGGCAACAGATGAAGATAAATTAAAATATCAGGTTTCACCCCCACCTCTCTACAGACCCCAGGGCTGACCCTGTGCTCTAAAGATGCTTTGAAGCCTGATACATCTGGTTGCCTTTGACTGAGGGCTCACAGAGGCAGGCAGAGGTGTTCAGCTTGGATTAAGCAAACCCCTTACTGTTCTTTGCCCTTTCTTTAGCCCAGGCCTTAACCCCGTATTGACCCAACTGATGTTTGCTTAAGAGGTCATCAAGACTGAGGCACTTGTTTTGCCTATGGCCACAAAGCTGAAGGCTCCAGGGTACCAGGCTGTGCTCAAGTCAAGTCAAGTCAAGGACTGCTCGAGGGGAAATTAGACTTGACAGCATCATTCTTCTGATCAGACGGGACAAAGATGTGATAGTTGACCCTGTCCTAAACAAGACCAAACAGTCTTGAGTCTTGGTTACCATGGTTGTTCTTTAACATACATCAAGATTTACAGTATAAACAAAAAGGGTTGTTAAGTGTAGCCTCCAAAATAAATGATCTACAAACTATGTTGGGTCGTTTCAAACTTTTGTTTTCTGCCTTGTTGCTTATCAGATAACTTTCTAGTCTCTTTTATTCCACCTGAGATGAGAACGTTTGTTTGATCTTCCTTTGTCTTCCTTCTAAGTATGGATAGAACACTATTCTCTTCCTTTGTCTTCCTTCTAAGTATGGATAGAACACTATTCGGCCCGTAAAAATGATCCATTTAATCTAGGAAATGTAAAAAACAGGACTAGACGTTGTGATTTTTCCCAGATCCATTGCATTCACAGCTCTGTCAGACAATAACCAAGCCTCACCTTTTGCGCACCAACTTCCCATTATAATAAATGATTCAGCTGCGCCCGCAAATAACTCACTTAGTGGCAGAAATTGGGCTGAGAGCTGACCTAGATTTATGTCGACCCTTGCTTTCGCCATTTCTTTCTCCATTTCTTCAGGAAGTTGAATGGGGAATGTGAACAAGGTGGGATGTGATGTAAGCATAGCCAACTTGGTGTGAGGTGAGAAGTGAAGAGTTGCCAGGAGGAAACTATTGTCTGGGACAGAAACAGATGGGGAACATGGGAAATTTGGTTTGTCTGATGTTCAGCCTCAAAAGATGGCCTTTGATCATATCTCAAAGTAGATTTAGATCTAAAGGGGAATGCTAAGACCTTCACCAAACATCCTGGTAATTTTCTGTAATGCCTGATCTGTATTCAGGGTTGTGGTTGCCAGGAAAACACTTCAGGTAGGTTGTCAGTCAGTCATACGCCGTGAGCAAGCATGACCATTTCAGATAGGGTAGGTTTGACATGAACTAGTTGTTGGACAACACAAGGCCGCACTCCAAAGTGGTCCAAAGAGAGACTGAAAGAGAATGCTGTCAACCTTCTTCATCACTTCATCACTGAATGAAGTGGGCATAATTGCTGGTCTCGGAAAATGTTGTTCTAAAATGTTGGATGCAGGCCCTGCACCCTGAGAGATCCTGTTCAACCATCCAACAAGAACTTTGGCGACAGCATACAGGGAACCTTCAGTTCAACTGGACTCTGTGCAAAGATCTTCTTCCCATCTGACAGTGCCATGTCAGTCCCCTGTACATCCTCACAACATCTCTACCCCATCCGCATTGATCAAACCCGCTCAGACCAACAAAACTCCAAAAATAGGCAATTGGGTTTGCATGGTAATCAAACGGCATACTGATGACGCATAGGCCTAAGTAGTAAAGCATGTCTTTAGCCAGTAATCTAGCAATCTGGTTTCCACTGATCCAGTAATCTGGTTTCCACTAATCTGGTCGATTCTAACAATTAAGACAGAATTCCTCAAACGTTGCCAACTTATGCTGAATCAACCTTGACAAGCGCGTTTTTGATGCTAACAAGCCACCGTCATCTCGTGTCGGCACATTTGCAAGGTCAGCAACTCCGCTTCCAAACCAAAGCAGACAACACAAGTTATACAATCAGAGCTTCCTCTGCTGCTCACCACTGTGACTGCTACCATACACTTTATCACAGAGGGCAGAAAGGAAAGAAAGGAATGGAAGGAGGAACCTTTTAATGTCCGTCTATGGGTTCTGTGGGTTCAGTTTTTATGGCTCTACTGTCTCCAATCTTCTTGGGCTCACTATTGACTACTGTAGCCTGCAGGCTAGAGGGCACATAGCGTAGATGTCTGGGTGGGAGTGGCGGGGCTGGGCGGGCGGTGCTTTGGGGAGAATGTGTGAAGTAGCATCCATGCATGAAGCAGATAAAATAGGAAGCAGGCTGTAATTCAGATAATCAAGTCTGTTTCTATTCAGCTCCACTTGTTTAATTTACTGACAAATTATTCAAATAAGTACGATCCTTGTACTGGTGTGGAAATTGTGAATTGATTAGTTGATCAGTTGAATGTGAGGATTTATTATTTTTCTGTTTTATATTATTCTATATTGGATATTTTGGGGGATTTAACTATTAATTGGAATTAAAAAGTCAAATTTTAAGACTGAATACTCTTTAACCCTTTGATGCGCAACATATCCACACCCCTTCTAATGCACAACATGGGTCAAAAATGACCCGCATTCATTTTCCAGGTTATTTCATGCTGGCTGAGTTTTTCTTTGTTCTATCTTTTGAAATCAATTTATTTTATGATTGAATATTCCAAGTATTCTTTAAATATCTTGTTTTTGATTACCACAGATCATTATTTCCATTTTTCCTTTCATACTTTGTGAACAAAAATAGTTTTTATATTGCTACATCATATTTACACACATGGGTCAAAAAAATTATCCATTCATCCAAGTGTGATTTAAAATTAAATGATTTAATACTATAATAATAATAATTCGTTCAAAGTAATTATTTTAGCAGTGAGTGGGGCCAAACATTTATGTATTTAAAAAAATCTAAGATAATCATCAGTAGTAGTGAATTAGTGTTAGTGTGTGAATGGAAATGCTTAAATGTCAAATTGCTCTTGCAGACGTGAGACCAGAGAATAGTGGAGACGTGGAGACGGGTCTGTGTCATCTGTGCAAGCTTGTGTGAGCACAGAAAAGGCGGCGGGGGGGTGCCTGGCTCTCTGCAGACCTCTGGGACCAGGGAAGCTGGAGATAAGCCACCTAGCATCAGCACCCCTCATTCTGTTTCTGCCTGCTCATGTCAAACCACCAGGGTCCCCTGTACTGATAACCCCCTTGCAGGAAAAAACCTTTTATGTAGCCTGTCTGAGCCGTTTACTATACCCCATGCACATGCACACACATCGTGTCATTTCCTGTATGAATGCAGGAAATTCATCCCATGCAGCCTTCCTCAACCACCTCTCGACTACGTTTCCTGCAAAACACACTGCAGGCTACACACTATAAATCCTCCAAGACAGGCAGCAGCGATAGAGGGAGAGAGTAGCTAGGTGGTGTGAAAGAGTAGCTAAAGCAGGAGCGTGGCCTGAGGCTATGGGTCAGAGTTCTCCCGAGGTCATTCACAGCCAAATTGACTAGCAGAGACAGAGAAAGGGAGGGAGAGAGCGGCAGTCTGGGAAGAATGAGAATGAACGAGAGAGACAGGGAGGAAACCTCCGGAGCCATTGATACTGGCCCCAGGTCTCTTTGATCTGTCACTGCGAGCTTCCTGAAGTAAACACAGGCTAATTGTCTGGATCAGGTTGAGATGCTTATCTGTGTCAGTCTGTCTGTTCCCTCCGACGCTCCGCTACGTTTCTTCCGACGATACAGAGGAGGCCAAGCTTGTCAGTCCCAATCAGATTCCTGGAGGTGCTAATGGATACACCCAACATTTAGCTGCTTCGATCCACGATCCAACACCCCAATGCATCGCTAAGTCCGGGCCAGGTTTGACCCCGCGCATATCTCTTGACCTTTTAATCCAGCAGGCGCCTCACAATTAATACAAAGCTGATAAAGAACAAGTCAGTAAGGCTTTTTAAAAACCCATTTAATCGCGCTGTAAACTAATCTTTTAATTGCCTGCTTACGTCGCTCATGAAAAGAAGTTCCCGAAGTTTTGATTTCACCTTACAATCAACCGTTATCTTTTATTGTGTTGTTACCCTTATTCGACCCGATGGTGTCACATTTGCCCTCTCCATGAGTGTGAATATACATATTGGTCGATCTGTAGCAGCTTTTTGCAATTCAGACAACAGTAAACAGAGAGGAAGAAGATGAAGAGACAGAATATTAAGGCAGAAAGAGGACGAAATGTATTTCCAGAGCTTTGAAGTTGAACTTTTGGTAGACAGGAGGTGGTTACTGGGAAAGCAGGGATGACAATATCCTCCTTTTGAACTCCCGAGCATAAATATTGCTGCTGATGTTATAATAATGGGGTTTTCCTCACGACCCTCCTCCCCAACACAGACCTTCCAGAAAGCCCTTCATGTGGATTCTGCCCCCCCTCCTCTGCACCCTGAACCCACAGAGATCAGACACTGGGGGTCTCCGGGGGGAAATAGCTCATCTAGTGATGATGCTACTCATTGCAAGCCTGATTGGGTTTAGTGATGCCTGGAGGGGGGCCGAGGCCAGATAGTGAAGATATATCAATATACGATGGCTACTGGGGCTACTGATCTCGGAAGAACTGGTTTCATGCAGATGGTTGCGTTGCTTCATGGTGGCGGCTGAATAAAGACGGCCTGCAGTGTACACATTTCTTTTTCCTCTTCACTTTTGTATTTAATAACCTTCAGCATATATCAGAATGGCACTCATAGAGTCCATTCAGTTTTGAATGCAGCAAAGGCACTAGCCCGGCTATGTGGGCGTGTCATTTCTGTGCATGCAATAAAGAGCAATGGAAAAAAAAGGCTAAATGTAATTAACACAGCTGAGGGTGGAATTTGTTTGTGTTTTCATGTGGCGCCTCCGAATCTGATTGATCTAAAATCCAATCAAGCGGTATTTATAAAAGCTTGTTTTCTATATTATTTTTTTTTACAATCGCACATAAAATCGAATTTACAACTTCATCATGTGTGCAGCAGCCTTTAATGCAGCCAGTGAAATGAGTATATTCACAGCTTTACTAAATTATTTTCTCTTTTCAGAATTGATCACCGGTCTTCCACTCTGTGAGATCTGGCTCTGGATGTTTGCAGGTAGCTGCAGACAACATGTTTTATATATGAACGCACATTCAAGTGTTTGCATTTGTCCCCACGATCATTTGTATGCATGTGAAACAGCCCTGCACCGTGGACCCATCTTCTATCTAGTGGCTGCATCATTCCACCTCGGGCGCAGGACTCCACTCTGTCACTCAGGGTGACACACAGAGAGGCAGCCACCCCCCTTGCTCGTACAGAAGGGATCACCGCCCTGTCACTGTCTGTCACTCTGGCTTTGTCCCCTGTCATGCCCCCCATGCTGGCAGGTTGAGGGAGAGGAGCGGGGGGCGTCATGAACGGTGACAGACTGACAGGTGACAGGTGAAACCAACCAGACAGCGGGTGCCACAGACACTCAAACCTTCATACATATCGCGGTGTTGTTCTGGGTGTGAATGTGTGCTTGCATATAAACACATACAGCAGCTTTGTTTAACACGACTGTGGTGGGATTACAAGGTCATTTTGACTCCCTCTGAGACCTGCTGTGTAACTTCTTTAACAGCGGGGGTATCAATGGAAATGTCAGGAATGGTAAAAAGTAGATATTAGGGAAATCTTAACACTTTACAGCGCTCTCTCTGCAAGCATTGCAGTGCTGTAATGATCTTCCCACCTCAGTCAGACCTGCACAGTTTCACCTCAGGCTGAAAATCCATCTCCTGTGACTGCACTTCACCTCAAGCAGTGTTTACCATATACATGTTCTGACTGATTTTAAAGCAGCAGTTACATATTTTGGTAACACTTTTTTTTACAAAACAACTCCCATTTCTGTGTGTGCTAAAAATCACGTATGAAGTTTAAAAATGTTCTGCGCTGGGTTTCCTGGCCGGACACGTTGACAACTTGGTGTCTTATCATTATTATGTGGTTGCCCGGCAACCAGTAAAGACTCCAAGAAGTGGCTCAAGAGATTAATAAAATGCAAAAAACATCTCCTGACTGCAGATTTAGCTCGCCGGTTTATCAGAATGTGGAACTTTTTTTATTTAATTTCACTTTATCTGTGCATTCACTATGATGTTGCTCAATAAGAGCGACTGTATTGTGCACGCATAGATAAGCATATTCAAACTTTGCTTATGAAATATGAATGCACTGATACCGATGCTACCACTGTATGTAAAAACATCTGCACACACACTCAAAAGTGTATAGCACATTCACGGATACATACAACGCATATCAATTTTTGATCGCTGTATACTCTGCTGGGATTAAAAAGTACCCGCTGCACTGATGCTGCTGATGCTGTCAGATCTAAGACAGGACCGAAAGTGTGTGTGTGTGTGTGTA